>NC_085136.1:311913226-312213226 GCF_035046485.1 Aedes albopictus | reverse complement strand
TTTCTGAAGAAATTCTTCTTGGAATTTTCAAAGGAATTCCTCTTGGAATTTTTAAAGAATTTTTCCTCTGGAATTTCCGAAGGAATTCCTCCATGAATGTCCGAAGGAATTCCTACATGAATTTCCAAAGGAATTCCTCCAGAAATTTTCCGACGGAATCACTCCACGAATTTCCGAAGGAATTCCTCCACGAATTTTGCGAAGGACATCCTAAAGCATTTTCCAAAGAAGTTCCTCCATGAATTTCCGAAGGAATTGTTCCAGAAATTTTCCGAAACAATTCATTTACGAATTTCTGAAGAAATTCCTCCACGAATTTTCAAAGGAATTCCTCCAGGAATTTCCTGAGAAATTCCTCCATGAATTTCCGGATGAATTTCTTCAGAAATTTCCGGAAGAAGTTCTCCAGGAATTTCCGAAGGAGATCCTTCAGGAATTTTCAAAGAAATTCCTTCTGCAATTTCCGAAGGAGCTCCTCCTGGAATTTCCGAGGGAAATCTTCCAGCAATTTCCGAAGGAATTCTTCCTGGAATTTCCGAGGAAATTCCTGCAGTAATTTCCGGTGGAATTCCTCCAGGGATTTTCAAAGGAATTTCCTGCCGGAATTTCCGAAGGAATTCTTTCATGAATATCCGAAGGAATTCCGCCAGGAATTTTCGAAAGAATTTCTCCAGGAATTCCTTCACGAATTTCAGAAGGAGTTCCTTCATAAATTTCAGAAGGAATTCCTCCAGGACTTTTGCGAAGGAATCGCTCAAGGATTTTCTGAAGGAATTCCTCCATTAATTTCCGAAGGAATTCCTCCAGAAATTTCAGGAAGGAATTTCTCCAGGTATTCCCGAAGGAAATCCTCCACGAATTCTCGAAGGAATTCCTCCAAGAATTTCCGAGGAAATTCCTCCAGAATTTTCACGAAGAATTCCTCCATGAGTTTCCGGAGGAGTTTGTCCAGGAATTTCCGTAGGAATTCCTCCAGGAATTTTCAAAGGAATTTCTCCTGGAATTTTCAAAGAATTTCCTCCTGAATTTCCGAAGGAATTCCTCTACGAATTTCCAAAGAAATCCCTCCCGGAATTTCCAAAGAAATTTCTTATCGATTTGCCTTGAAATACCTCCAAAAGTTTCCGAATGAATTCCTCCAAAAATTTTTGACGGTTGTCCTCAAAAAATTTCCTTAGGATTTTCTCACATAATCCCCAAACGTGTTTCTGAAGGAATGTTTGAAGAAGTTTCTCAAGTTTTCGTAGGATTTCCGCAATACATTTTTGAAGGAATTTCTTGAGGAATTTCCGAAGAAACTTCTCAAGGATCTTTCGCTGGAATTCCTCGAGGAATTTCGTAAAGATTTATAAAAAAACCAAAAAATTTCTCAACGAACTTATCAAACAATTTCTCACGAAATTTCCGAAGGTATTCCATAAGACATTTCAGACATTTGTCAAAAAAATTTCCAAACGAACTCCTTTAACAATTTCCGAATTTTCCTTATCAAGGCATTTTTAAAGAAATTCTTCAAAGAATTTCCGAATGAGTTCCCCTAGGAAATAAAAAATCACAAAAAGCATTTCTTCTGGAATTTCCAAAATATTTTTTTCAAGGAAGTTTTGAAATATTTTTAAAGAAATTTCTTATAGAATTTCAGAAGGGATATCTCATGAGACTTTTAGTGGATATTTTTCAATATTTTCGAAAGAATTGTTTCAGGAATTTGGGAAGGAATTCTCACAGAAATTTCCGGATGAATTCCTCAAAGAATTTTTGAAGGTATTCCTCAAGGAATTTTCGGAAGAATTTCTCACGAAAACTCCGAAGGAGTTCCTCAAGGAATATTCTAAATCTATTTCAAAGAAATTCCTCAAGGAATTCCCGAAGAATCTTCTAAAGAAAATCGTAGAAGAATTATCGAAAGAATGTCTTATGGAATTTCTCAAGGAGCTTTAGAAATTAAGGGATTCCTCAAGAAATTTCTGAAGAATTTGTCAAGGAATTTCGGGTGGAATTCCTCAAGGATTTTCGAAATAAATTCCTGAAATATTTTTTTAATTGATTCCTTAAAGATTTTCCGAATGCATTCCTCTTTTTTTTAACACATTTATTGGTACTTTATTCAAACGAGACGCTCACATATTACAGAATTAAACACAGTTTAAAACAAAATCTAACGCTTCCACCGAAAAATCGTGGTTGGCATCTAAAACAAAATTAACGTAATTAATAAATAACTTTAGTGCCTGTGATTTTCTTCCTCTGGAAACGTTTTCCAGTTCTGGTATCCGAAGATCGTTGAAGGTTGTCCTCCTACCAAGGGTTGCTTCCAACCGTGGTTGAAGATGTCTCCATAATGCGAATGTTCGACGGCAACCGGTAAATTTGTGCTCCAGATCTTCCTCGATGTTAGGGCACTGATGGCACGATGGACTATCTGCACGATTCTGTCTGTACAGGAGTGCAGCATGTTGAATTTTTCCATTCACAAGCTGGCAACTTCCAAAGATATTCCTCCAGAAATTTTCAAAATTTTTTTTCCGGTAATTCCTTAGGAATTCATTAAAGGATTTTTCGAAGAAATTTATCCAAACATTTCTTTGGGTATTCCTCAAGGAAAGGAATCTTAATTTGATTGGAATTTTTTAAAGAATTCCCGGAGAAATTCTTAAAGTATTTTCTGGAGCTTCTCAAACGGATTTCTGGTGGAATTAAGAATGATATTTGTAAAGAATTACTGGGGATATTCTCAAAAGAATGCATGGTAAAATTCGTAATAAAACTTCTGGAGGAATTATTGATAAAATTTCTGAAGGTATTCCCAACGGAATTACTGCAAGTTTTCCGAAGGTAATTTCTGCTAGAATATCTACATTAAAATAACCTGGAAAAATATTCAAGAAATTTCTGAGAAAACTGCTGGATAAATTCAAATTCTTGATGGCATTTGTTAAGAAATTCCTGAAGCAATATCTTGAGGAATTCCTCAGGTTTATAATCATATATGATTCTTCCATTGAACCATTCCTGTAAATCGCCCATATTTCATACTTCACTTTTATTTTTATTTTTTAAATGATGAAGTATTTGAACTCCTTGTAACTGCAATTTGGTTTTCAGTGTAAGGGTGCTCGCCTCCCCCTGGCCGAAAAGCTGGCTACGCCCTTGAAAGCAAATATAAAATTGGCATGCGTGCACATGAAAAAAAAAAAGCGTAGAAAAACCTATCACAATCAACCAATATGCGAAGATCCCTAAAATTGTGTTCTTTGGAAAATTAAAGGTAAGTGACAAATTATGTAACAGCTTCTTCAAAATCAGCCTAACATATCGTTACGGCAACGGAATCAGGTTCAGATTTTTCAAAAATGCGCAATTTCTCTTGTCTCTTGGAATTCATGGCCTACGGAAATATTTTTAAGGAAATCCTGAGTAATCAATAGTCAGAAAAAAAATCAGATTAGCATGAGCATAGTTGACCGAAAAATTCGTAGTACCGTAATCCGGGGTAACATTGAATTTCCTAAAGGACATTCCTAAAGAAAATTCCTAAAGGACGTTCCTAAAGGAAATTTGTAAGGGAAATTCCGAAAGGAAACTCGTAAGGGAATTTCCGAAAGGAAATTCGTAAGGGAAATTCTGAATGGAAATTCCTAAAGGAAATTCCTAAAGTAAATTCCTAAAGTAAATTCCTAAAGAAAATACCTAAAGGAAATTTCTAAAGGAAATTCCTAAAGGAAATTCCTAAAGGAAATTCCTAAAGGAAATTCCTAAAGGAAAATCCTAAAGGAAATCCCTAAAGGAAATCCCTAAAGGAAATTCCTAAAGGAAATTCCTAAAGGAAATTCCTAAAGGAAATTCCGAAAAGAAATTCCTCAAGGAAATTTCGAAAGGAAATTCCTAAAGGAAATTCCGAAAGGAAATTCCTAAAGGAAATTCCGAAAGGAAATTCCTAAAGGAAATTCCGAAAGGAAATTCCTAAAAGAAATTTCGAAAGGAAATTCCGAAAGGAAATTCTTAAAGGAAATTCCAAAAGGAAATTCCTAAAGGAAATTCCAAAAGGAAATTCCTAAGGGAAATTCCGAAAGGAAATTCCTAAAGGAAATTCCGAAAGGAAATTCCTAAAGGAAATTCCGAAAGGAAATTCCTAAAGGAAATTCCGAAAGGAAATTCCTGAAGGAAATTCCGAAAGGAAAATTCCTAAAGGAAATTCCTAAAGGAAATCCCTAAAGGAAATTCCTAAAGGAAACCCCTAAAGGAAATTCCTAAAGGAAATTCTTAAAGGAAATTCCTAAAGGAAATTCCTAAAGGAAATTCCTAAAAGAAATTACTAAAAGAAATTCCTAAAGGACATTCCTAAAGGAAATTCCTAAAGGATATTCCTAAAGGAAATTCCTAAAGAAAATCCCTAAAGGACATTCCTAAAAAAAATTCGTAAAGGACGTTCCTAAAGGAAATTCCTAAAGGAAATTCGTAAGGGAAATTCCGAAAGGAAATTCGTGAATAATATTCCTAAACGAAAATCCTTGAAAGAAATTTCTAAAAGAAATTCCTGAACAAAATCCTTAGAGAAAACTCCCAAAGAAAATTCCTGAAGAAAATTCCTAAAGAAAATTCCTGAAGGAAATTCCTAAAGAAAATATCTAAAGGAAATTTCTAAAGGAAATTCCTAAAGGAAATTCCTAAAGGAAATTCCTAAAGGAAATTCCGAAAGGAAATTCCTAAAGGAAATTCCCAAATAAAATTCCTAAAGGAAATTCCTAAAGGAAATTCGTAAGGGAAATCCCGAAAGGAAATTCCTAAAGGGAATTCCGAAAAGAAATTCGTAAAGGAAATTCCGAAAGGAAATTCTTAAAGGAAATTCTGAAAGGAAATTCCTCTGGAAATTCTGTTGAATATTTGAGTTCAATCAGCTTGCTCGAGGGTTCTTGAAGTATTTGTGAATATTTGTTGATTTTAATGATGATCTGGAAATTCTGGTGAATATTTGAGTTGAATGAGCTTGCTCGAGGGTTTGTTGAAGTATTTGTTGATTTTTATGATGACCTGGGAATTTTGGTGAATAGTTGAATTGAATGATTTTACTCGAGGGCTCTTGAAGTATTTGTGAATATTTGTCGATATTTATGATGATCTGGAAGAATTTGTGAATATTTGTTGATTTTTCTGATGGCCTGAGAATTCTGGTGAATATTCGAGTTCAATGAGCTTGCTCGAGAGTTTGTTGAAGTATTTGTAAATATTTGTTGATTTATGATTTATGATGATCTGAAAATTCTGTTGAATATTTGAGTTCAATCAGCTTGCTCGAGGGTTTGTTTAAGTATTTGTGATTTTTTGTTAATTTTTATGATGACCTGGAAATTCTGGTAAATATTTGAGTTCAATGAGCTTGCTCGAGGGGTTGTTGAAGTATTTGTGAATTTTTGTTGATTTTTATGATTACCTGGGAATTCTAGTGAATATTCAAGAATTCTCGAGCAAGCTCAGTGAACTCAAATATTTACTAAAATTCCTAAACAATCACAAAAAATCGAGGAATACTCTAAAACTCTTCAAGAAGCCTCGAGCAAGCTCAGTGTACTCAAATATTCATTAGAATTCCTAAATAATCACAAAAAGTCGAGGAATACTCTCAAATTCTTCAAGAATTCTCGAGCAAGCTCAGTGAACTCAAATATTTACTAAAATTCCTAAACAATCACAAAAAATCGAGGAATACTCTAAAACTCTTCAAGAAGCCTCGAGCAAGCTCAGTGTACTCAAATATTCATAAGAATTCCTAAATCATCACAAAAAATCGAGGAATACTCTAAAGAATCCTCGAGCAAGCTCAGTGAACTCAAATATTCATTAGAATTCCTGAATAATCACAAAATATCGAGGAATACTCTAAAACTCTTCAAGAATCCTCGAATAAGCTCAGTGAACTCAAATATTCATTAGTATTCCTAAATAATCACAAAAAGTCGAGGAATATTCTCAAATTCTTCAAGAATTCTCGAGCAAGCTCAGTGTACTCAAATATTCATTAGAATTCCTAAATAATCACAAAAAATCGAGGAATACTCTAAAACTCTTCAAGAATCCACGAGCAAGCTCAGTGAACTCAAATATCCATCTGATTTTTTCAAATATCGTAAAATCGAGGAAAACTCCTGACATTCTTCAAGAATCCTCGAATAAGCTCAGCAACCTCAAATTTTCATTAGTATTCCTAAATAATCACAAAAAATCGAGGAATATTCTAAAACTCTTCAAGAATCCTCGAGCAAGCTCAGTGAACTCAAATATTCATCTGATTTTTTCAAATATCGAAAAATCGAGGAATACTCTAAAACTCTTCAAGAATCCTCGAGCAAGCTCAGTGAACTCAAATATTCATTAGAATTCCTAAATAATCACAAAAAATCGAGGAATATTCTAAAACTCTTCAAGAATCCTCGAGCAAGCTCAGTGAACTCAAATATTCATCTGATTTTTTTCAAATATCGTAAAATCGAGGAATACTCTAAAACTCTTCAAGAATCCTCGAGCAAGCTCAGTGAACTCAAATATTCATTAGAATTCCTAAATAATCACAAAAAATAGAGGAATATTCTAAAACTCTTCAAGAATCCTCGAGCAAGCTCAGTGAACTCAAATATTCATCTGATTTTTTCAAATATCGTAAAATCGAGGAATACTCTAAAACTCTTCAAGAATCCTCGAGCAAGCTCAGGAAACTCAAATATTCATTAGAATTCCTAAATAATCACAAAAAATCGAGGAATATTCTAAAACTCTTCAAGAATCCTCGAGCAAGCTCAGTGAACTCAAATATTCATTAGAATTCCTAAATAATCACAAAAAATCGAGGAATATTCTAAAACTCTTCAAGAATCCTCGAGCAAGCTCAGTGAACTCAAATATTCATTAGAATTCCTAAATAATCACAAAAAATCGAGGAATATTCTAAAACTCTTCAAGAATCCTCGAGCAAGCTCAGTGAACTCAAATATCCATCTGATTTTTTCAAATATCGTAAAATCGAGGAAAACTCCTGACATTCTTCAAGAATCCTCGAATAAGCTCAGCAACCTCAAATTTTCATTAGTATTCCTAAATAATCACAAAAAGTCGAGGAATATTCTCAAATTCTTCAAGAATTCTCGAGCAAGCTCAGTGTACTCAAATATTCATTAGAATTCCTAAATAATAACAAAAAATCGAGGAACACTCTAAAACTCTTCAAGAATCCTCGAGCAAACTCAGTGAACTCAAATATCCATCTGATTTTTTCAAATATCGTAAAATCGAGGAAAACTCCTGACATTCTTCAAGAATCCTCGAATAAGCTCAGCAACCTCAAATTTTCATTAGTATTCCTAAATAATCACAAAAAATCGAGGAATATTCTAAAACTCTTCAAAAATCCTCGAGCAAGCTCAGTGAACTCAAATATTCATCTGATTTTTTCAAATATCGTAAAATCGAGGAATACTCTAAAACTCTTCAAGAATCCTCGAGCAAACTCAGTGAACTCAAATATCCATCTGATTTTTTCAAATATCGTAAAATCGAGGAAAACTCCTGACATTCTTCAAGAATCCTCGAATAAGCTCAGCAACCTCAAATATTCATTAGAATTCCTAAATAATCACAAAATATCGAGGAATACTCTAAAACTCTTCAAGAATCCTCGAGCAAGCTCAGTGAACTCAAATATTCATTAGAATTCCTAAATAATCACAAAATATCGAGGAATATTCTAAAACTCTTCAAGAATCCTCGAGCAAGCTCAGTGAACTCAAATATTCATCTGTTTTTTTCAAATATCGTAAAATCGAGGAATACTCTAAAACTCTTCAAGAATCCTCGAGCAAGCTCAGCAAACTCAAATATTCATTAGAATTCCTAAATAATCACAAAATATCGAGGAATACTCTAAAACTCTTCAAGAATCCTCGAGCAAGCTCAGTGAACTCAAATATTCATTAGAATTCCTAAATAATCACAAAAAATCGAGGAATATTCTAAAACTCTTCAAGAATCCACGAGCAAGCTCAGTGAACTCAAATATCCATCTGATTTTTTCAAATATCGTAAAATCGAGGAAAACTCCTGACATTCTTCAAGAATCCTCGAATAAGCTCAGCAACCTCAAATTTTCATTAGTATTCCTAAATAATCACAAAATGTCGAGGAATATTCTCAAATTCTTCAAGAATTCTCGAGCAAGCTCAGTGTACTCAAATATTCATTAGAATTCCTAAATAATAACAAAAAATCGAGGAACACTCTAAAACTCTTCAAGAATCATCGTGCAAACTCAGTGAACTCAAATATTCATCTGAATTTCTTAGCTGTCGTAAAATCGAGGAAAACTCCTAACATTCTTCAAGAATCCTCGAATAAGCTCAGCAGGCTCAAATATTCATTAGTATTCCTAAATAATCACAAAAAATCGAGGAATACTCTAAAAAATCCTCGAGCAAGCTCAGTGTACTCAAATATTCATTAGAAATCACAAAAAATCACAAATAATCACAAAAAAGATCCTGGACCGTTCGGAAATCGAGTCCAGTAATTTCAGCATGGTCCTTCTAAATATTGGTTAACCGCACGTTTACCGCTGCGAGATTTCTTCAATCCTATTTATATTCCCCAAAATGATCCTCAGCTGAACTTATCATCATAACTTGTGTAACTTATGATCTCGCCCTAAAAACCATCGGTAACCATGTGTGTAGCTCGTTGTTTCTGTGTAGAATTGCAGGTAAACATCAAAATTCAACCTATTGGCAGATAGAGGACAGTCTCCTCTTGATCAAGCTGGCGTTTAAATTTTTGTTTATTCATTCATCTACTCGGTAGCATCGTGCTACACACTTGGTTACCAATGGCTTTTAGGCCCTAATCACGAATTACGCGAGATATCGCGTTTTTTTTTTTCATCAGAAATATCGCGCATTCCTTTCTCAAGCTACTCAATAATAAAAATGATTTTTTTTTTCAATATTGTACTGCAATATATGTAAATACGATTACCATACCTGAAACACTATATTTGAGTAACCATTGTTTATTTGTCTAGATGCATTATTTCTATTAGTAAATCATCCGTGTACTGCACGTGCATTAACCAACATGCAATCAATTACATATTTTTTCTGAAATCAATTTGTGTCCAACTATTTTACCGGATCAACGTCAGTGAAGCAAATCTGCTGCTTTGTTTCGTTGCATCATCCGCACGGGTGCCCACCGCAGGCCAGCCAAGAAACCGTTAGCTGCTGTTCGATCGCGGTGGCGCGCAATAATTTTGGAAATGTTTTCATACAAATGCCTCTCAATGTAGATTTTTGTATGAAACCCCCTGATATTTATATACCATTCGACTCGTTATTAGTTTCTGAGCAAAATGACCGTACATAGTTATATGATAAAACATATTTTTACGGGAGAAATCGTTGTGCAAACACAAAAATTTGCGGCATGGGAGCGGTTTTCCTACCAAAAGTTTTGGTGTTCTCGAGAGTCCAACTTCTTCAAATTTTGAGTAAAATCAAATATTTTTTTACGAACATAAACCTTAGGATCTTAGCTAAAAACTGATTTTTTTAGATTTTTCATATCACTTTCCATTAATTTTTAAAAAATCGAAACGTGCGCCAAAGTCGGGTTCTACCAGGTTTTCCATGAAGCTTCCCCTTAATCAGCCCTGCATAAGAGGTAAAATAACTAAAATAATAACTGGTGTGTATTCTGTGCATAACGCGTGAATAATGAGATCAGGTATGGCAATACCTAAATAATAATCGGCGATTTTTCTATACAAATACCGATTTTTCCATAATTGAATAATACCTCAAGCAGTCCTCAACACCAAACCAATAACTCGCTGAGGTATTGTACCAACACCTACAAAATACCAAAATAAATTATTTCCAATACTTGGATAACCGACCAATACCTTGTCTTGGTATGATACCTGACTTTGGTATGCTCCAGTTATGTGGCAGTTATTTATTCCTGCTCGGGTTGGCTGCTGGTTTGGACTTTGTACTGCAGCTCGCGGTACCCCTACTGATAGCCCGAGTAAACAGTTATCAAGAGTTAAATTTTTATTCGAAAAACTTCATTCTGAAGATACGGAGATCCATCTTGAATGCTGCAAAATAATTGCAAAAATGCTTGAAGCAAAACGAAAAAGTGAGCGTATGTACAGCAAGATTCGTAAGATTCCTTGCCAATAATTTGTTGTTCAGCGCAGCGCACAGTGGCTGATTTCGTCATTTTAGCGCGCTTAATTAATAACTTTTTAACTATGACGTTTAGCGTCATGGTGTCTTCGAGAAAGTTTTTCGCTATAATAAGGAGCTTCTTTTGAACTATTGTAAAAAATGATCAATCCCCCTAAAAGTGAGATAGAAAATTTAGTTTTTGCATTTTTTAAGATACAAGGTTGGTGTCTTCACAAAAGTTGTAGATAATGTTATTTGGAGCAACTTTGTCAAAGACGCCAAGTTTGTAACTCCGTTACTTTTTAAGATACGTTACGTTTTTTATCATCAGCCCCTTGAAAAGGGTTTTTGCGCAATAACTTTCGCAGGATTGATTCTACATTTTTCTGATGTTCTACAAAGTTATAGATAATGGTAAAACACATAACTTCGCCGAACACGACATCCTGCTAATTTCAAAAATAAAATAGTTATTACGGTTTTTATAGTTTTTTGGGCCATATTTCAAGCATATATAACCTAGCTATAGGCAATTATATGCAAATTTCCTTTCAAGCATGTGAATATACAAGTAATTGCCTCTCTGAGAAAGCCAAAAGCATCAAACTGTAAGAAACTGTAAGATGGTTTTTGTACAGAAACTTTCAACCATCTATGTTACTTTTATATGGGATTTATTCATATCTTCAACATATTTATTTGACAGTTCATGGCAGCTTGCATTTTTATTGTTATTGTACGTGTGTGTGAATATATAGAATGGATTGTGATGCATTCTGGAGCATTCATGAAGTACGTTACACGAAAACTTATCATCTATTTATATTTTCTTACTAACTCACAGTGCTGCATGTAGTCCACGAAAAGAGCGAATGAAGTCCCATTTTTTTTTCTCAAATTCTAAACTTGCGCGTGACATATTTTGTGAAGGCTCCCTCTAGTACATGTCTACAATAGTTATAGCTAATTATAAATCTTATTGTACTTTACAGTAAGGTGCTGTTTAATCGTGATCTGACAAAAAAAGTAACACTTTATGCGTTCTTTTCGTGGACTACGTGCAGCACTGCCAGTTAGTCAGAAAATAGAAGTAGATAGTAAGTTTTCATGTAACGTACTTCATGAATGTTGCAGAATGCACCACAATCCTTTCTATATATTCACACACTTACAATAACAATACAAATGCAAGCTGGAATGAACTCTCAAAAAAATATGGTGAAGATACGGATAAATCCCATATAAAAGTAGCATAGATGGTTGAAAGTTTCTGTACAAAAACCATCTTACAGTCTCTTACAGTTTGATGGTTTTGGCTTTCTAAGAGAGGCAATTACTTGTATATTTACATGCGTAAAAGGAAATTTGCATATAATTGCCTATAGCTAGTTTATATATGCTTGAAATATGCCCCAAAAAACTACAAAAACCGTAATAACTATTTTATTTTTGAAATTAGCAGGATGTCGTGTTCGGCAAAGTTATGTGTTTTACCATTATCTATAACTTTGTAGAACATCAGAAAAATGTAGGATCAATCCTTCGAAAGTTATTGCGCAAAAACCCTTTTCAAGGGGCTGATGATAAAAAACGTAACGTATCTTGAAAAGTAACGGAGTTACAAACTTGGCGTCTTTGACAAAGTTGCTCCAAATAACATTATCTACAATTTTTGTGAAGATACCAATCTTGTATCTTGAAAAATGCAAAAAATAACTTTTCTATCTCACTTTTAGGGGGATTGGTCATTTCTTACAATAGTTCAAAAGAAGCTTCTTATTATAGCGAAAAACTTTCTCGAAGACACCATGACGCTAAACGTCATAGTTTAAAAGTTATTAATTAAGCGCGCTAAAATGACGAAATCAGCCACTGTGCAGCGCAGAGAGTACATAAAAAGTGATCGTGTTTGCGGCTAGTTTGAAGGTTAGTTTTTAGGCGCAAAAAGAAAGCATTTTGTAAAAAGTTACCGAACTGTGTCGCCCAATAAGCACCTATGGTAAATGTAGAGTTAATGCTGTCAAAAGGTGATTTAAAAAATCTCTTCGAAATTGATTTAAGGTACCAAAATTAAGTTCTAAAAATCTGAAAAAACATAACGGCTAAGAAAAAGGTGCTCTTTCGTACAACACCAAAAAATCAAAACATTTTTCAAAATTTAAAAACCCAATAAGCTGACGAGATGAAACTAGATGAGTTCTCTCCAACCAATTATATGTACACTTGATGAGTTATAGTTAGGGCAGGATCTAGGGGGAGTCCGAAGGAGTTCATGATCCCGAGTCCCAACATTTAAGGAGCCCCACAATAACATTTTTGGTCACCACACAGTAACTTTATTTTTGACGTTGCTCAAGTACCGTTTGAAAAGAAAGAGGAAGTTTTCTTCTCATCGCTTTTGTAGCTCCCATACATCCGCTCCAACCCTGGACACCCAGAATCCTAGATCCAGGTCTGGTTATAGTTATAAAAGAAAAAGGCTTACTATGACTTTGCCTGGTAAAGATTAGATGGTTTATGTTATTGTAGAAGGTAGTTTAACCTGCACTGGGTTGAATAAACTTATCTTTGCAAGTCCGTGATCTGCGATCTGTGTTAGCATGAATACTATACACTAATGGAGATGAAAGGAGAAGTTGAGAAGATTGTAGTGAAAGCTTCTGAGCTTCAACTGAAACAGCATTGTATGTACCGGTAGAACCTTTCATGATCAAGATGAGAACTCCAATGCTCTAAAAGGGGCTGCAGACTGCAAAGCTGATTGCAAACCAAACCGTGTGGGTTCGTAGTTCTACAATGATTGCTTTTATTCTCGATTTCTGTTCACATAGGGCTGGGGGTTATTCAAATAGGGATGGCAAATATTTAATAGCAAGGTGGGTTCGAATTCAAGGTAATATAACAAAAGCGTCATTCATAGATATTGTTGGGGCTTTCACTAAATCACGTGGTCGTAACCCCTCATCCTCCCTGCGTGGTCGTTGGTTCATACGAAATATTTATAATTAGTATATATGTATGTACCATGAACTTTACCCCTAATTCAACCATCTCTCACAACCCCTCCATAATATGACTACGTGGCTTGTGGATGGCCCATAAGCAAAATTTCGAAGCTAGTATTGTCAATTACGAATAGTGAACAGAAGAGAACATCTCTCACGCTTAGTATCATATGTAAGGAGAGACTTTCAGCCCTTACCCGCTGTTACCCGGCAGGGCGGCTTTAAGAAGGGTACCTCCACTAAATTCTGGATTTCGGATGGAATTTAATGACAACATAAATAATTGTGCAATTTTAAATACTTATATTCTAATCTAACCTGAAGTGCGTTTTACCCCGTTCTCCTCTTTGCACTTATCGTTGCTGTTGCTCGTTGGGGCCCTTGCTGCAGTTGTGGTGATCGGCGCGGTGGTCGTTCTCTGCTCCCGCACGGATTATGGGGAGCTTCCTTCTCTTCTTCTTCTTCTTTCTTACTCTACACTTCTTCTTAGGGCAAAATTTTCGAAATTTGTATGGAGCGTAGACTTTGGCCAAACCCCCCCCCCCCCCCGTCCCCCCCTAAGAGTCTACGTAGTTTATGGACAG
The DNA here is from genome assembly GCF_035046485.1 of Aedes albopictus. Lineage (NCBI taxonomy): Eukaryota > Metazoa > Arthropoda > Insecta > Diptera > Culicidae > Aedes > Aedes albopictus. Next base: position 312,199,426 of record NC_085136.1, on the reverse strand, counting down.
GCCCTTATTGGGAACTTTGGGGGTTACCTAAGCAACCGTCCTTGACTATTAGCTAGGGGGAAGAGCGTGCTCCTTTGTCGGATCCCCCCTAGCGACGGTGGTGAAAAATCACCGGACAGGCTACTCGCCGTAGCAAGTCCCGGTAGAAACCTCAGTTTACTACCGCAGGCAGTACGCCCCTTTGTACTGTCTTGCCTTCGTTCTCCTTGGCTATTAGCTACACGGGCGAGACAAAGCTCTATTGACTGAGCCCGTGTAGCGAGAACGGTGGGATTTTGGACGCTTTGCGAACCGCAACGCAATGGCGGTGGTCCTCACCCTAGCACAGCACTGTCACAAGCACTACACTTCTTGTGTCCGAACCACGGGCCGGCACAAATCTTCACTTATGTTCACTCCCAACGAGACTGGAAACAACCATCCAGGCTACACGGACAACGCGAAAACGGCAATAATTAATAACTTTGGCACGTATTCCGCGGAGTTGTAGAATGTTGCGTCCGTCGCGATTCGTGGTTCGACACTTTCTCTCTTTCGATCCAAAACAAAACAGCCACCACACACCGCACTCGATTGTTCTGCTGCTGCTGCTTTTGCCGATGTGTGCAATGAGGGGGAGATTGGGGGTCAAATGACTCACCGATACAATAAATGCGATACAATTTCCCTACATTCTAACTAAATAAATATCAAATAAAAAGTAAATATAAAAACAAACAAATTAAAATGATCCAAAACACAGTGGTGTAGGTGGGTGAAAGGCACGTAACGACAAAAGTACACAAAATTGTAACCACGGGTTACACATATTGGCATATTTACAATAATCGAATACTCTTCGTCGATTTTTCTCTTTGGTAACTTGGGCGGCAAATCAAATTCAATTATTTTTATAATTGTAGATGCAGGTGGTATTCATCTTACACGGAGATCATCAGAAAACTGATAGTATTTCCCTGAATAATCCAAAGAAAGGAAATCGATGAAGAAAAATCGATTATTGTAGATACGCCGGTGTTATACTTAAAGCGAGATCAAAACATAAGATATGAAAAAAGGTTCAATGAGGACTGCGTATTGGTAACATTACTGAGTAACGTTCAAATTGTTCAACCTTTCAAAGACAGAAAGTTATAGATGGAGTCGGAAAATTTTGGAAGCTTCTTAGGGGGCATTCATAAAGCACGTCACGCTCATAGGGGGGAGGGGGAGTTTTGGAATGTGTGACAAGCAATGTACATATTAGGTATACGACAAACCCGTACGAAGGGGAGGGGGTCTAAAGTTCCCAAATTTTGCGTGACGTATTAAATGGATGCCCCCTTAACTCTTTCGAAAGATGCTATTATTTGATCCTGATAGGATTTTAATCCATAACTACGTAACGCTATTCTGGCATTTTAACCAACGATTCTCTGCAACAAATAAGTTATACTGAATTTGTAAGTACCTGCGAAATAATGTGTGTGGGTTAGGATGTCCCAAAATTGCACATGGTCAAAAAGCTTGGGGGCTCACCCTGCAAATGAAAGCTAAGGGTGTTAGAAACAAACTTTTGTATGACGGCAACTTTCAGAAATAACGTTTACAGGTCGCCCCGGCGAGATTTTTTGAAATATGGTCATTTTTCGTAATAAATATCATACAAATATTTTTCACCGTACAAAAATTAACAATAGGGGGATTAGGGGCATAATGGACACCCTAACCAAATGACTATGTTAGGCCTGTATTGCTAATTTAGAGAAAACTTTCCGTTTTACGGTAGAACGAAAAGCTACCGCAGCTGTCAGACTACTGATTTTCACTGAGGTATCATCGATCTACCCTAGCGAGCCCTAGCGATGCCTTGGATACCCTTGGATACGACGCCGATGATCATTGTTTGTTGTTAATTTTCAGTGCAATTCACCTTGCAAGCATGCTTTGATTCGGCCTTCAGTTTCAATGACAGGATGATTTTAAAGCCTGCGGTAGGACTTTGACAGCTGCGGTAGAACTCGGCGGCTACCGCAGAGTGGAAATTTTTCTAAAAATCCGTAATATAACAGACAAAAACTTAACATATTATCATTTGGCTTTCAACTTATGTATTTCAATCATTTACAGCAGGTATTGTGAAGAAATAATGAATTGTAAACCGTGTAAATTGTAGTCGAGTCAAGTGCAAGACACTGAAGACGACCTTACAGTTGAGGTCGAAATACGTATCTGTTAAAGGATGCAAATTCTTAGTGGAATTCAAAGGAACAGTAGTTAACGCGGTTTTCTTTTTATTTAAACCGTGTGTTTTTTTGGGGCTGGCAGGAAAGGTACAGGGCATAATGGACACCCCCGCATAGTTTATACTCACTCTTAACAAATTAGGGATTTACACGTGACGTAAATCATCAACGTACGTAAACATTTCATGACTGAATGGCAAATTTGACTCAATTTTACATCCTTCATGTAAGTTCGAGTTGGTTGCACAAGATGTCAACAAACCGATCTGACCAGATAGGTAGAAGCAGTTTTACATTTATCGTTTGTCTCACAACTCGGTGATACAGCCGAGAGGTATAGTGCGTGCCTCTCAATCAGCGGATCAGAGTTCGAATCCAGTTCATTATTTTACTTACATATGTTTTATTTCTCACTTCGACTCTAGCGATTGCTGGCTCGATTTTATTTGTGATAGAAGACGTAAATTTGTGTCAAACGGGCCGCTCCTTTTATGTGCATCCAAGTGAACTTAAATTTACATGATTTTTTCTAAGAGTGCTGTATCATTGATAATATCGACCGGTTAGGTAATTTTCCTACGGAGATCCATACCACAGATATAATACTCCATCTTAGACGAGTTTACCTCACATCCAAGTTAATTAAATAAATTTTAGGCTAAAAAAATTGGATTGATTTTTTCCAAACACTCTAAAACGCCTAACAGTATGCAACGCGCGTACATCCATTCGTAATTGCCAGTGTTCATTTCGCCCCGAATCGACTACAACATTGAAATTGCTATTTTGAGTAAGATCTGATCAAAAGTATAACACTTCATCCATTGCTAAATCTGCGTATACATGTAGATAAGCTAACAATTCACTTGTTTGTATGGTGGACACACTCAAACACTCGTAATACCTTATTCACTGCTGCTTCAAAATTATAAGAAATCCACCATATGAAAAACATATTTCAATTTCAATGATATTTTGGATATTTTAAAGGAATATAAATGGAACTTTTGAAAAATAGAACACTGACTTGTTCCTTTACACTTATGCATTAAAAATTTCACATAAAAGTCAACGGTTTCGGCAAAAACAGGGGTGTCCATTTCGCCCCGGGTGTCCATTATGCCCCTAATCCCCCTACCCGCCATTTTATATTTTTTACAGCTTGATATAGATCCAAACAACTTGGGAAAAATAATTATCTACATGTTTTGCAGGTAACTTTTTGATACTAAATTTTTGAGTTTACTAAAATTTGTCATTTTTCCATGTACTACTACTAAGTCAGTAACTTGAGCTTGAGCTTGAGCTTAATTGACCGCCAGCAGTTGCTACTCCAGTATCGCTAGATCAGCTACACTCACACAAGGAACCAATGAGATAGCTGCTTGGGAATAACAGGCATATTCAGTGTGTAAGCGTCGGTGCTCTTGTATTTTTAGGCGACAATGGCGTCTGCTGCGTCAGGATGCAGGTTATTGGGGGAGGGGAGGGAAGTGATGATTGTAATCGCTTGTTGCCAACAGGCCGTTGAATCCTCTGCACCTGCACAAGGTCATGCGGATGTCGGTGTGTTGGTAGGAAATGTTTTATTTTTGGCACTAGGTTCAAGCATTGGTCCATGGATGCCAGGCGTAAAGTGATAGATTGTCTGAAGATTACTGGGAAGCGGCACAGTTCGCTTGGTTGCATAACTTGTAGGCGTTATATGATAGATTGATACTATGTTGTGATGATACTTGGAAGGAAGAGAAACGCCTTTTCTCAAATCCGTTTCTGGTTCTAGCGTTCGCTACGAACATACGGATATACATTAGATGTATATGTAGGAGAGAGATAAAGAGAGAAAGTAAATAGAAAGTTACAAAGTAGGAGGAAAGAGACGAGCCAGGAATAGAACCAAGGACCTTCTGCATATGAATAAGAAGCGGTAGCCATTAGACCATCAAGCTCGTATGTGTTAAAGAAAACTTTGTCGAAGATCGTAAAGTGAAGTGAAGTGAAGTGAAGGATTTTAGCTTGAAAATGGCTCTTCCAGTCTTGACAAAATTTAAATACAGCTATTTAATCTTGTCCGACGTTTCGGTCTCATTTAGGACCTTCCTCAGGGTCTCGATTATTGGCGATTTTTCGTCCAGTGTTGTTTTATCGAACAATGATTGTCGGACGGAAAGAGTTTTCCCGCACAGCAGTTAACGGTTGGGATTCGGTAACTGTGGAAAAACCCTTCCGGAATTTTACCGCTCCGGAACTTGACACCTTGCACTTGATCGATCACCATTGCAAAGCACCCATCCGTTGTTGCTTTATTTTTGCTTTTTTTAATCGCAACTACTTGACAAATTATGCAATTATTGTCACGCTTATATTTTATTAGAGACTGACGGCGGTCGTTCACCCGCAAGGCATACAGCCGCAGTGACACACGCGATGCAAAACAAAAGAAAATGTGTTCCCGCCTAAAACAATAGGACGTGGGTTTCGCGAAGTGACAGATGTTATCGAATGTATTTGTGAGAAACGGTAAGAATGTCTCTACTAGTTTCTGAGATATTTCTGAGATATTCTGACATATTTCGGTATTTTTTTGGGATGGCTGAATATAAGGTTGAACATAATTCATCTGCGTAACCAGCTTTAAAACATACACCAGCATCGAGAATTAATCATCTCTTGTTCAACCTTCAATCAAATATTTTTCGACAGGTGACCCAAACAAGTTTTTTGTAGAGTTCACATCGCTTCTCCAGCCTCAATACAGGCTTAGTTCATCTCATGTTCTTGATTGTACAGACACAACAAGTAATGCTTTCGTGTTCGAGGATATATATGTCAATTCCCAGTTTTCTCATAGATTAATTCGCACATTCACAAACATCTCTTCTGGAAATAAAAAGCCACAAATGGTAAATATAATGCAATCATTTTTTTATGTTTACACAATAAATAAATTTGATTGAATGCTGATTAAGCGCATATTAAGCTCTCAATCGACATTTCAATGAACCGCAAATCAGGCAAAGGATGAATAAAATCACTAAAATTAGATATTTAGGAGCTGAATGAATGATTATACCTCTTGTACTCAGAAGGCTACTCTAAAATAGTCGGAAAACGTTTGTACAGCATTAAATTGTTACCTGGGTTAGGCAGAAGACCCTTACGATTATTGGAATATCTATGGCGTCCACAATGAAATGAACAGCGGGTGCCCTCCTGAAACTGTACGTTCGACTGACATAACTCCACAGCTGTCACCGTTTTAAAGTACATGTACGGTGGTGCCTTTATTTTGAGATACGGTGAGGATCAACAAAGTTTGCTTTAATGATCGATAGTTGTGTTCAATGAGCTGCTTGAACTTGGGAGCTAGTTTTTGGCGTTCATTGACTCACTCCAACCCAAGAAATTTAGAAGAAATGTAGTCAAATATGTCTAACACCTCGATCTGCCATATTGGAAATACGCATGACAGAAAGAAGTATATTACAAAGCCATGGAGCTTCTATAACTTTTACTAATAAACCCACTGGTAACGGTGGAATAATAAAAAAAGCGTAAACTAACTCACTAGACGCATCTTAGATCCCCTCAATCCTCCCTAGACTTTTGTCTAGGTAGTGTATGGACAGGCCCCTAGCTAGTCATCTCGTCAACTCGTCAGTTCAGCTGTCAATTTCTCTTGTATACAATCTTCTTCAAGTCGCTCGGGTTTGTGTTCGTTGTGCCGTTTTCAAGCAACTCGAAGTCGCTCGGACAAAATAGTCCAACCTAGTTCTACCAGGTCGAAGAAGCACTAGTTTTTGACACTTTTTGCCCACGAACGAAATAAAAAGAAACCAAAGATGGTGTTCCTTGTTGGTTTCATCGAAATATGTAGCAAAATTATGTTAATAATAAACACAAAAAGTTTGAAAATAACAAATGTAAAAATGCGGAATGAAGTTGCTCGAACTAGCGTTGGCAGCTATTTGTTGACAAAAAAAAACGAGTAACAGTACAATTTGAAGCAACCAAGTCAAGTCGTTGAGCTAATGCTTAAGCCTACGGTGGTGCCCTTGTTACGATGCGGTGTGAGTATCAGAAAAATTCACATTTGATTATTGCGGATTTTTAGAAAATTTTCCACTCTGCGGTAGCCGCCGAGTTCTACCGCAGCTGTCAAAGTCCTACCGCAGCCATGAAAATGATCGAATCATTGAAAAGTTTGGTCACATCAAAGCATGCTTGCAAAGTAAAATGTTCTGAAAAGAAACAACAAACAATGATCATCGGCGTCGTATCCAAGGCTCGATCCAAGGTATCCTTGGACTGCTTGATGATACATTGGTGAAAATCATCAGTCTGACAGCTGCGGTAGCTTTTCAATCTTCCGTAATGTGGAAAATTTTCTCTAAATTAGCAATACATTTGATCTGTCAAATTGTGATGTGTGATGTGATGTAAAGCCACCACCAGTGCAGGACTTGCCATGTCGTACGGTTCCTCCCAATAGCAAGATCAAGATGTTGGATAGAAACATCCCTTGAATCCCTTTTTAATCGGGTATTCCTCCTACAATAGCCCGTCGTCGCTGGAGCTTCTCTATCCAAACCCCGCTCGTTTTCCGGATCCTATTGTTGTCCGAAGCACCAAACCGACGATGTCGACGACGACGACGACGACAACGGAGTTCTCATTAGTCAACAACAATGGCCGAGGTTGGAAAAATATGAAGACCACCCGCTGTATTTGTTGTCATCGCAGCTGCTAGCAGCGGCGCCCCAACTTCCATCGCATCGTGTGAATTACAACATCACGTGAACTACGCGGAACTGACGCTGTGGAAGGTTACCTATAATAGACATCAAACGCCCCGACTCTGGTCCTGGATGAATGCAATATTGGTCAGGCCACTGCGGCAGCAGCAGCGTATTTCTAGACAAACATTTGAAAAGGGCGGAAGAGCCAAAATGTAAACAAATCACTTTTCAGCATAATTTGATGAAACAACTCATAAACTTATGATTTTTCCTGACGTTAGCTCAAAAAATGAGTTTCCACTTCTGGAAAACAATAATTTAAATAAAGACGGATTTCCACATCTGATTTTGATCACTTTGTTTGGTTGTTCCGCCAATGATCTTGCGCCTTTGAAAAAAAGCACAAAAATGCACAAAATTGTTAACACTGTTGAATAAACAGTCGAGAACAGCATCTCCCCATTCATATTTATCAAATTTACACAAAACTTTTACTCCCACGTTTGATTAAAGTCGCCCCAAACTACTTACACCGTTATTGAAAAGCCTTCGTCATTACGTCGTGCTTCGGCGCCCATCAAAATGTCTGAGTGGAAATCCGCCGCGCACTTATTGCTCTTGTTGCGCACGGATGGTTCTTACGCCCAAGATCAAATCGTGCGTTTTTCATCGTAAAATTCAATAAAGTCGCTGACTGACTGCAATAAGTGACGATAATATGGCTTCAATGTCTATTCAGGATATATTTTCTCCAAAGGATTTGGATGATATGCAGAAGGTAAAGCTTCAGTGATAAAAATGTTAGCGAATGGTCTCAAAACTATTGACCGGCATAGGTCACAGAAGGTAGATTCAGCAAAAGGTGATATTGGGAACCAGGCCCGTGCACAGAAAAGGCGACAAGGGAGGGATTTTACCCAATTTTAGCAAAGGGTGAAGGAGGCCTTGTGTATAGAGTATTGGCAATGGGTGCAGTTTAACCCCAAAACCCATCCGTTGTACACGGGCTTGTTGGGAACATAATATGCTGCCTGCGCTTCCCCATCGGTACTGTAGCTATATATTTTTTTTAACGCGCATTATGGACAATGGCAGGGACAACTCCCCCTTTGCTGTACGATACTAGATAAACTGTAAAGAGTAGTTGTTCATAGATAAGAGCTAGAATATAGATTTCAATCGAAATCTGATTTCCATTGCATTTTACTCATTGTTTTTTTACCACTCATCGTAGGCAACGTCAAGAGAAAATATCCTTCCTCCTCCATTGTCCAATGTCAGATAAACTTCAATTAGTTACTTTAAGTTAAGAAAGCTTCAAAATCAATTTATTGCAGTGGATTAGGTTCAAAATCTATTGCATTCCACTAATTTCGATACAAAATTTCTTCGGGCGTAACAACAAAAGCGATCGGTTCTAGGTAATATTGACCAGGCGTAATTCCAGTGCTGGCGACCAAGCGGCGTAGCATGTCGGGCGTAATGACCAATGAGTTTTTATTTGGGCGTTATTTTCATTTCATTCAATTTCTTCAAGGAAAAACGCTTGTTTGTATTTTTTGGCACAAAATCACCAAGAGGATAGTGTTTTCTTCTAAAACAACGAAAAAGATTGAGTGCACACGCACAAAGTGTTAAATAGGAATTAGTTTTAGATTGTGAAACTTTACAAGCGTTTTTCTCGATTTTAACATTTTGGATATCCGCCCTTTTCACATGTTGGTCTAGATTTTTCATCACAATCACAGGAGCTACCTGACGCGAATTTGACGAAGGCAGCGCAGCTAGCTGCATTGGAACCAATGTGGCGTCGACCGAACACCGACGGGTCGAAGACGGCAGCGCCAGCAGCCGCACTGGTTGTAGTCACGGTAACAGCATTAACCTGTCAAACGTAGACTGGTGCGGGTGCTACCCACCCGCACACACGTTTCCAAGCGTTAGCGGCGCGTGTCAGTCGGTTTGTTTACAAAGTGACCACGCCTGGTTTTTTTTTTCGGGGTTGCGTCAATTTGGCAAATAACAAGGTAGGTTCTGTGTAAACACAGCTGTCAAAACGAGAAGGTGTTTAGAGTGAAAACAGTGAAGTGAATCGTTGTGACAATTCAGTGCCAAATCAGTCAACTCTGTCAACACTGTCTTTCTGTCAATTCAGTCAACTTTCTGTCAATCTGCCAACTCCGACTCCGAGTCGTTTTAACGAATCAATTGTTTAGTCCGCTGACGTCAATGTCTCCCTGTCGCCGTTTTAAAACTCGATTTTAGCCTTCGAGCACACAGGTGGCCGTACTTTGTTATGCATTCCATGCTTCGTCCACTAAGAAAAACACAAGCCCACCTCCACAGCAGCATAGCGTCCCAGTTGCCGTGAGCTGTTCGTGACCTATAAATTTCTCCCACCCATAAAACGGTGGGAAGCTGTAACCCATCTGTGCTTCCCTCACCTTCTCCGACAGCGACGACGACGAAGACTACGACAATGTCGGACGATGACAACAGTGCGACAGGAAGAAATCGATTTTTCCTCGTTACAGTTCCTGTTTCGCTGTGGAACATCGCTGTCGAGCAAACAGGTTCCCCATGTATTCAACGGCGACGGGATACGCGATGATGATCCGTTACTTACATCTGCCGTCGGTGTTTGCAGGTGATCCAAGCAGGCCGCGCAACAGAGCCGATGTCGTTTCCTTGGAGATTCACAAGACGGTAATCCCGGGCTTCCGTCGTGTCGGCTGGCAGCAGAGGAAATCCTTCTTTATGAAACATTCATTCTTCGTTTTTTCTTCAGGCAGCTACTCTTTTCACTCTTCAAGAGCCTTTCACCACTCCCGCTGAAGAGCTGGGCAGTATTTTTTTTTTCTTGCACTCGTTCACAATCGCAATCCACTCTTCCTCGTTTCTCGAATTGGCAACGGCGGAGGATTGGGTTTTCGCATTTGAGCAATTTCGTTTTCACTAACCGTAATACTTTTTCGCTTTTGTTGAGCAATTTCACTCGATGGCTTCACAGCTTCCGGGCATCTTCTTCGGCGCGGCGCCACACCGCACTTCCGACGATGGGTCACTACAACCTTTTTCGGCCTTCCCCCATTAATCACACTTCAGGACGATCCCGTTTTTTCACTCCTGAATCACGTTCATGACGATCACAACCCTTTAACCAATAGACACCAGTTTCCGAGTCGCAGATAACACTCCGCTGACTTCGACCGTGGTGATCGCCCGCAATGCTTTTTCCTCCTCCAGGATTCCAGGTGCTAATTCTCACACTCACTCCCCCGTCACAGTTTTTCCTCCAAAAAGGAAATCCCACAATTTTCCACTATTCAAAAATCAAGCGCACAGACTGTGTGTGTTGTGATGGTTTTTCTTCCACACCAAGAAGAGAGCGCAATCGGCGACGACGTCGAACCGTGTGGCTTCTGCTGGCACTTCTGATCGGAACCGAGAGACTGACCACGGCCGCGAGTCCGGAGAGTCCGCGCCAAGCGCCGCCGATGACGCGGGAGCGTGAGAAAAGTCCGATTTTCCCGAACCAAAAGGAAGCGGGAGAAAACGCGAGAGTGAATTTCCACCGACGTTCACCGCGAACAGCAGTATGGCGGAATGCACTTGAGTGAGTTGGCTCTCGCTTTCTCGTGCACTCTCTCGATCGCTCAGGCAGCATCCGACGGAGACGACGACGGGCGCAATGAACGCACACTCGTAAACAGTCATAACTCTGACTGAACTCGGATGCTGTGGGAAGCATGCTCGGTAGGAAGTGGCTGGCGCGAGAGGGGATGGCAGAGCAGCATGTAGCATTAATTTTCATGACCCAATTTGGACGAATGGTTTGTAGGTATGGTGTAGAACGGCGCGAGATGCCATGCCAGCCAAGTGAAATACGGTAGATGCTGTTGGTGCTGGCTCGCTAGCTTATGGTGGAAAATGTTGATGCATGCGTTTTCGGCGCACATAATGATGCTTTCAGAGGGAAGTGTTATGCCGCAATATGTAGTACTTATAATGGCATGACGATTTTTTTTACAACTGTGAACCGTGCTTTAGAATTTTATACCCAAATTACGTAATTGAGGTAGGGTGCGAGTCCATCAAAAAACAGATTCTGTTTTGACTACTTTTCCAATTGTAGGGTGCGAGTCCATCAAAAAAACAGGATTCTTGTTTTGACTACTTTTCCAATATCTCTAGATCGGGTTTTCGATGAATCTCATCAGAACTTCTAGATAAATCTATCTAATAATCCTTGACGAATCCTTTCGACAACAAATAACTCAATAAACTCCAGTCAATTTCCATCTGGAATTCTGGAACAATCCCCCTGAGGATTTTGAAGATCCCCACCTGTGATCAGAATCGCCCTGGAGGGGAGTCATCCAAGATCGCTCCCTGAGGGATTCATCCAGAATCCCCCTGGAGGGATTCATCCAGAATCCCCCTGACGAATCCTGGATTCACCAGAATCCCCCTGGAGGATTCATCCAGAATCCCCTGGAGGGATTCATCAGATCTGGAATCCACCCAGGAGGGATTCATCCAGAATCCCCCTGAGGGATTCATCCAGAATCCCCCTGGAGGGATTCATCCAGAATCCCCTGGAGGGATTCATCCAGATCCCCCTGAGGGATTCATCCAGACCCCTGAGGGATTCATCCAGAATCCCCCTGGAGGGATTCATCCAGAATCCCCCTGGAGGGATTCATCCAGAATCCCCCTGGAGGGATTCATCCAGAATCCCCCTGGAGGGATTCATCCAGAATCCCCCTGGAGGGATTCATCAGAATCCCCCTGGAGGGATTCATCCAGAATCCCCCTGGAGGGATTCATCCAGAATCCCCCTGGAGGGATTCATCCAGAATCCCCTGGAGGGATTCATCCAGAATCCCCCTGGAGGGATTCATCCAGAATCCCCCTGGAGGGATTCATCAGAATCCCCCTGGAGGGATTCATCCAGAATCCCCCTGGAGGGATTCATCCAGAATCCCCCTGGAGGGATTCATCCAGAATCCCCCTGGAGGGATTCATCCAGAATCCCCCTGGAGGGATTCATCCAGAATCCCCCTGGAGGGATTCATCCAGAATCCCCCTGAGGGATTCATCCAGAATCCCCCTGGAGGGATTCATCCAGAATCCCCCTGGAGGGATTCATCCAGAATCCCCCTGGAGGGATTCCATCCAGAATCCCCCTGGAGGGATCATCAATCCCCTGAGGATTCTCCAGAATCCCCTGGAGGGATTCATCCAGAATCCCCCTGGAGGGATTCATCCAGAATCCCCCTGGAGGATTCATCCAGAATCCCCCTGGAGGGATTCATCCCAGAATCCCCCTGGAGGGATTCATCCAGAATCCCCCTGGAGGGATTCATCCAGATCCCCCTGGAGGGATTCATCCAGAATCCCCCCTGGAGGGATTCATCCAGAATCCCCCTGGAGGGATTCATCCAGAATCCCCCTGGAGGGATTCATCCAGAATCCCCCTGGAGGGATTCATCCAGAATCCCCCTGGAGGGATTCATCCAGAATCCCCCTGGAGGGATTCATCCAGAATCCCCCTGGAGAGATTCATCCAGAATCCCCTGGAGGGATTCATCCAGAATCCCCTGGAGGGATTCATCCAGAATCCCCGAGGGATTCACCAGAATCCCCGGAGGATTCATCCAGAATCCCCCTGGAGGGATTCATCCAGAATCCCCTGGAGGGATTCATCCAGAATCCCCCTGGAGGGATTCATCCAGAATCCCCTGAGGGATTCATCCAGAATCCCCTGAGGGATTCATCCAGAATCCCCGGAGGGATTCATCCAGAATCCCCGGAGGGATTCATCCAGAATCCCCGGAGGGATTCATCCAGAATCCCCGGAGGGATTCATCCAGAATCCCCGGAGGGATTCATCCAGAATCCCCGGAGGGATTCATCCAGAATCCCCGGAGGGATTCATCCAGAATCCCGGAGGGATTCATCCAGAATCCCCGGAGGGATTCATCCAGAATCCCGGAGGGATTCATCCAGAATCCCCGGAGGGATTCATCCAGAATCCCCGGAGGGATTCATCCAGAATCCCCGGAGGGATTCATCCAGAATCCCCGGAGGGATTCATCCAGAATCCCCGGAGGGATTCATCCAGAATCCCCGGAGGGATTCATCCAGAATCCCCGGAGGGATTCATCCAGAATCCCCGGAGGGATTCATCCAGAATCCCCGGAGGGATTCATCCAGAATCCCCGGAGGGATTCATCCAGAATCCCCGGAGGGATTCATCCAGAATCCCCGGAGGGATTCATCCAGAATCCCCGGAGGGATTCATCCAGAATCCCCGGAGGGATTCATCCAGAATCCCCGGAGGGATTCATCCAGAATCCCCGGAGGGATTCATCCAGAATCCCCGGAGGGATTCATCCAGAATCCCCGGAGGGATTCATCCAGAATCCCCGGAGGGATTCATCCAGAATCCCCGGAGGGATTCATCCAGAATCCCCGGAGGGATTCATCCAGAATCCCGGAGGGATTCATCCAGAATCCCCGAGGGATTCATCCAGAATCCCCGGAGGGATTCATCCAGAATCCCCGGAGGGATTCATCCAGAATCCCCGGAGGGATTCATCCAGAATCCCGGAGGGATTCATCCAGAATCCCCGGAGGGATTCATCCAGAATCCCCGGAGGGATCATCCAGAATCCCCGGAGGGATTCATCCAGAATCCCCGGAGGGATTCATCAGATCCCGGAGGATTCATCAGAATCCCCGGAGGGATTCATCCGGAATCCCCGGAGGGATTCATCCGGAATCCCCGGAGGGATTCATCCAGAATCCCCGGAGGGATTCATCCAGAATCCCCGGAGGGATTCATCCAGAATCCCCGGAGGGATTCATCCAGAATCCCCGGAGGGATTCATCCAGAATCCCCGGAGGGATTCATCCAGAATCCCCGGAGGGATTCATCCAGAATCCCCGGAGGGATTCATCCAGAATCCCCGGAGGGATTCATCCAGAATCCCCGGAGGGATTCATCCAGAATCCCCGGAGGGATTCATCCAGAATCCCCGGAGGGATTCATCCAGAATCCCCGGAGGGATTCATCCAGAATCCCCGGAGGGATTCATCCAGAATCTCCGGAGGGATTCGTCCAGAATCTCCGGAGGGATTCGTCCAGAATCTCCGGAGGGATTCGTCCAGAATCTCCGGAGGGATTCGTCCAGAATCTCCGGAGGGATTCGTCCAGAATCTCCGGAGGGATTCGTCCAGAATCTCCGGAGGGATTCGTCCAGAATCTCCGGAGGGATTCGTCCAGAATCTCCGGAGGGATTCGTCCAGAATCTCCGGAGGGATTCGTCCAGAATCTCCGGAGGGATTCGTCCAGAATCTCCGGAGGGATTCGTCCAGAATCTCCGGAGGGATTCGTCCAGAATCTCCGGAGGGATTCGTCCAGAATCTCCGGAGGGATTCGTCCAGAATCTCCGGAGGGATTCGTCCAGAATCTCCGGAGGGATTCGTCCAGAATCTCCGGAGGGATTCGTCCAGAATCTCCGGAGGGATTCGTCCAGAATCTCCGGAGGGATTCGTCCAGAATCTCCGGAGGGATTCATCCAGAATCTCCGGAGGGATTCGTCCAGAATCTCCGGAGGGATTCGTCCAGAATCTTCGGAGGGATGCGTCCAGAATCTCCGGAGGGATGCGTCCAGAATCTCCGGAGGGATTCGTCCAGAATCTCCGGAGGGATTCGTCCAGAATCTCCGGAGGGATTCGTCCAGAATCTCCGGAGGGATTCGTCCAGAATCTCCGGAGGGATTCGTCCAGAATCTCCGGAGGGATTCGTCCAGAATCTCCGGAGGGATTCGTCCAGAATCTCCGGAGGGATTCGTCCAGAATCTCCGGAGGGATTCGTCCAGAATCTCCGGAGGGATTCGTCCAGAATCTCCGGAGGGATTCGTCCAGAATCTCCGGAGGGATTCGTCCAGAATCTCCGGAGGGATTCGTCCAGAATCTCCGGAGGGATTCGTCCAGAATCTCCGGAGGGATTCGTCCAGAATCTCCGGAGGGATTCGTCCAGAATCTCCGGAGGGATTCGTCCAGAATCTCCGGAGGGATTCGTCCAGAATCTCCGGAGGGATTCGTCCAGAATCTCCGGAGGGATTCGTCCAGAATCTCCGGAGGGATTCGTCCAGAATCTCCGGAGGGATTCGTCCAGAATCTCCGGAGGGATTCGTCCAGAATCTCCGGAGGGATTCGTCCAGAATCTCCGGAGGGATTCGTCCAGAATCTCCGGAGGGATTCGTCCAGAATCTCCGGAGGGATTCGTCCAGAATCTCCGGAGGGATTCGTCCAGAATCTCCGGAGGGATTCGTCCAGAATCTCCGGAGGGATTCGTCCAGAATCTCCGGAGGGATTCGTCCAGAATCTCCGGAGGGATTCGTCCAGAATCTCCGGAGGGATTCGTCCAGAATCTCCGGAGGGATTCGTCCAGAATCTCCGGAGGGATTCGTCCAGAATCTCCGGAGGGATTCGTCCAGAATCTCCGGAGGGATTCGTCCAGAATCTCCGGAGGGATTCGAAGATTCTCGACGAATCTCTCCGAAGATTCTCGACGAATCTCTCCGAAGATTCTCGACGAATCTCTCCGAAGATTCTCGACGAATCTCTCCGAAGATTCTCGACGAATCTCTCCGAAGATTCTCGACGAATCTCTCCGAAGCTTCTTGACGAATTTTTCCAAAGATTCCAGACGAATATTTCCGAAGATTCTCGACAGGATGATTCTCGACGAATCCCTCCGAGGGTTCTCGACGAATCTCTCCGAGGATTCTTGATGAATCCCTTTCAAGGATTGTCGACGAACCCTTCCGGGGATTCTGGACTTTTGCGGGTTTCAGTCGTTTGCTCGTGTCTTTTGGCTTCTTAGGATATTTTGGCTGGGCAAAACTTGTGTCACCCATCTCCTTCCCCCCTGGTGGGGATTTCGGACGTCCACCAACCATCCCTTGCATGGGGAACAGGCGCTTTTGTGAGTCGCTTGTCCTGAAAACAGACGCTCAGCCCGCAATTACACATTACCAAACACAATACAATACAGTTATCGTGTTTTCTCAATAACATGTCTTTGAAAAATATTCTTTTTTAATTAAGTTCTCAGAAATCCCACTTTTCGCACCTTCCTCAAATGAGACGCCCTTCACCACACAAAAAAACACTCCCTATTCTCCACCCAAAAGCGCGTGCGACAAGACAGCGCACCACAAAACAAGGCCGCCTTCCCTTCTACCACGTGCGCCAAAAAGTGCAAAAAGATACAAAATTCCACAAAACAGCTAGCCCAGAATCGTCATCATCGTCGTCGCCGTTGCCGTCGCCGTGTCAGCTCCATTCAGATGCTAATGGACCACACCGGAACAACACGAAAAGTCCATTTCTAACTTGGAACAACAGATCGGAGAAGCAGCTAAAGCAGCGGGAGGCCACCAAACCTCCACCAACAGCCGGCTATTTAGTCAGCTCAACCAAGTCAGTCGAAAAGAAGTGACACATCTCTCGAGGTCGCGCGTTTTCCTTTCGAAACTTTTTTTTTTGTTTTTGTTGGAGCGCGCGTCTCCGACACACTGACTTTTGAGATAATGTTCCGGCTGCTCCGGGTGGGATGTGATATCTAATGTACTTGCCTGCCGCGCCGACTGACTGTCGCGTCCGCCTGAGGTCGGATATTTCTTCGTGAGGTGGATGGAAAGAAAATGACAATTTCGGAAATTTGGTGGATGGGCGGCGATGAAGGCGACTAACGCGACGGCGATCGAAATAAGTAATTTTATTTTGTATTGTGCTCTTCTGGGTTAAAAATGAAGTCTCCGTTGGGAAGAAGAAAACAAGGAGTATCCTAGGGAGGAAAAGTTTGGAGATCATTTCGAATTTGTTTAATGGGCTTTAGGCGTTAAAAAGCGACGGTCAATAAGGGCTTTGACGTAGCTAATAACGTAAAGTAAGATTTCTTATACAAACAGTTTCTTTACCATTACTTTAATTTTACTTTACCTTTACTTTACCTTTACTTTACCTTTACTTTACCTTAACTTTACATTTACCTTTCCTTTACTTTTCCTTTACTTTTTCTTTACTTTACCTTTACTCACATTTACTTTACCATTACTTTACCTTTATTTTACCTTTACTTTACATTTTCTTTTCCGTTACTTTTCCTTTACTTTTCCTTTACTTTTCCTTTACTTTCCCTTTACATCACCTTTATTTACCTTTACTTTACCTTTACTTTACCATTGATTCACTTTTTCTTTACCTTTACTTTACCATTACTTTACCATTACTTTACCTTTACTTTACCTTTACTTTACCTTTACTTTACCTTTACTTGACCTTTACATTACCTTTACTTCACCTTTACTTTACCTTAACTTCACATTTGTTTTACCTTTACTTTACCATTGCTTTACTTTTACTCTACCATTACTCCACCTTTATTTTACCTTTACTTTACCTTTACTTCGCCTTTATTTTACCTTTACTTTACCATTGATTTACTTTTTCTTTACCTTTACTTTACCATTACTTTACCATTACTTTACCTTTACTTTACCTTTACTTTACCTTTACTTTACCTTTACATTACCTTTACTTTACCTTTACTTTACCTTAACTTCACATTTGTTTAACCTTTACTTTACCATTGCTTTACTTTTACTTTACCTTTACTCCACCTTTACTTTACCTTTACATTACCTTTACTTTACCTTTACTTTACCTTCACTTTACCTTCACTTTACCTTTACTTTACCTTTACTTTACCTTTACTTTACCTTTACTTTACCTTTTCTTTACCTTTACTTTACCTTTACTTTACCTTTACTTTACCTTTACTTTACCATTGATTTACTTTTCCTTTACCTTTACTTTACCACTACTTTACTATTACTTTACCTTTACTTTACCTTTACTTTACCTTTACTTTACCTTTACTTTACCTTTTCTTTACCTTTACTTTACCTCTACTTTACCTTTACTTTACCTTTACTTTATATTTACTTTACCTTTACTTTACCTTTACTTTACCTTTACTTTACCTTTACTTTACCTTTACTTTACCTTTACTTTACCTTTACTTTACCTTTACTTTACCTTTACTTTACCTTTACTTTACCTTTACTTTACCTTTACCTTACCTTTACTTTACCTTTACTTTACCTTTACTTTACCTTTACTTTACCTGTACTTTACCTTTACTAAACCTTTACTTTATGTTTACTTTACCTTTACTTTACCTTTACTTTACCTTTACTTTTCCTTTACTTTACCTTTACTTTACCTTTACTTTACCTTTACTTTATCTTTACTTTACCTTTACTTTACCTTTACTTTACCTTTACTTTACCTTTACTTTACCTTTACTTTACCTTTACTTTACCTTTACTTTACCTTTACTTTACCTTTACTTTACCTTTACTTTACCTTTACTTTACCTTTACTTTACCTTTACTTTACCTTTACTTTACCTTTACTTTACCTTTACTTTACCTTTACTTTACCTTTACTTTACCTTTACTTTACCTTTACTTTACCTTTACTTTACCTTTACTTTACCTTTACTTTACCTTTACTTTACCTTTACTTTACCTTTACTTTACCTTTACTTTACCTTTACTTTACCTTTACTTTACCTTTACTTTACCTTTACTTTACCTTTACTTTACCTTTACTTTACCTTTACTTTACCTTTACTTTACCTTTACTTTACCTTTACTTTACCTTTACTTTACTTTTACTTAATGGTACAAATGAGCGATGCATACAGGTGTTACCGTACCTCATTTATCCGTTCCCGCTCACAATAGCTTCTCGTTAAGTATTCGATTACCGGTAACATTCCCATTTGCTCCTATCAAGCGTCAATTTCGGATCGACACATCACGGCCCAAGATTAAGAAGGAACCTTTCCCACGCAACTTCATCTATCCCAAACCCAACCCAGCCCACCGCAGAACAAACTACACCGACAGCGAAAGTACGTTGTCTCCCAAGCGAAGAAGGTTTACCTATACTCGAACGCTGTGCCGATGTGTTTACATTTCAAAAATATAATCCCTTATTCAAACGTGGCGTCGTCGTCAGGCAGGCTATCCAATCCATCCTCTTTGAGTAACAATTCTTCTTTACGGTTCCACCTTCGCGACGTCGTCGCCATCGACATCTCCATGCCCTATACATATGTGCATATCTAGCATAAGTAATCCCCGACACCTCCCATTCACAGTTTTCGAAGCTGATCACAGAAAAAAAAATGAAATTCGAGAAAAACAACCATCTTCTACCACCGCCATCATACCACCATGGATCAACTCTTTCGCGAGTGGAGACTGGTGCCGACATTATTCTTCAGGAACCACCATGATGTGGGATACACCCAAGGTGAAAAATTCCTTTGCCATTTTTTTTTTTTTTTTTCAGCAAATCCAATTGGGAGTATCTGAAATTCCAAAAAAGTTATCTGAGAAATTTCCAAAGGAATGGCCGAAACAACTTATGTTCAATATGCCGAGGAAATCGAATAAAAAATTCCCAAAATAATTGCCTGGTAAATTAACAAATGAAAAGCCGAGCGAATTCCTGAAAGAATTTCCAAAAATGTCACCTTTTCAATTTTTGAAAAAAAAATATGAAAAAACCGCCGATTGATTTTCCGAAGAAATTTAAATAGGAATAAACAAAGAAACCATCAATGGTATTTCCAAAAAGAATGCCGAAGGAATTCTCAAAGAAATCACTGAGAGAATACCTGCAGAAATTGGCGAAGGAATGTCAGAGAAATTGCAACTGAAATTCCCAAATATAGTAAAAAAAAACACAGAATAACTTTATTGACTCATTGATTTGTCTCTATTTCAGAGATTTTAAGCCCTGCAGAATAACTTATATTGGAACTTCCGAAAATATTCTCAAAAAAGAAAGCTTATTCGAATGAGTTCCTAAAGAAAAGCAATATCTCATTGAATTACTAAAAAATCATAATGAAGAGGTAAGAATTCCAAATTTTTTACCCAAAAAATTCTAAAATTGTTTCCAAAAAAAAAAACCTGTGTATTGAAGACAAAATTTTAAAAAGATCACCGAAAAAAAACTTATAATATTTGGCGAAGGAACGGTCATCACCGGAATTTCCAATTCCCTAGCATATTTCCAGAAAAAAAAATCAAATGCATAACCGAAGAAGTTTCCTAAAGATGAATGACCAAAGTAACTGCCGAGTAAACTCCTAATGATATTCCTAGCGAACTCACAATACTCGAAATAATTGCATCTATGCCACCTATAAAACTACAAGAACTCCATCAACAAGTTCTCTAAAAGCTGCGAAAAAGATAAATAGGCCACGAATAATCCCGCGAAGTGTTCAGCTTGTTTCGAAAGTTTCATGAGGATTTTCATCAGCAATACCATTGCAAATTTTAAAGTAAATGCTTTGGCATTTCCTTTGAAAATTTCCTTCATAATTCCTTTGACAATCTCTTTGGGATTCCTTCAACAAATTCAACAAAAATTTCTTCGGAAATGTCTTTTAAAATGCCCTTCACAATCATTATGAACATTTCATTGTGATTCTTTTGTTTTTGAGCTTTATTTTTCATGAATTTATCGGAAATTATTACAGATTTTTCTGAGAAATTTCTTCAGCAATTGCTTGTAGGATTTCTTTGAGTGTTTCAAAAGCATTATTTTTGAAAAATTATTCTGTAATTCTTAAATTCCTTCGACATATTTCTAAAGAATTCCATTGGAAACAGCTTTTATTCTGAATTCTTTCATATTTTTTTCTGGAAACTCTTAAGGATTTTTTTTCGGAAATTGATTTGTGAATTTCTTTTTAATATGCCTTTCGAAATTTATTAAAGAATTTCATTGGTATTTCTTCAAGGATTCCTATATGGGTATTATTTTTTGGTTCTTTGGCAGGGAGAAATGGATTCGGCAGTTTAATTTTTATATTTTTTGGATTGCTATTTTAATAATCTCACTCCCTTTTGAATTTCCTTTGCAATTTTCTTCAGCAAGTCCAGTTGGGAGTTTCAAATTTCCAAAGAAGTTGTCTGAGTTGTCAATTAACAAAGAAATTGCCGAAAAGATTCACGAATAATATGCCGAAGAAATTCTTAGAATGATTGCCAGAGAAATTTACAAATGAATGGCCGAAACAATTTTCCAGAGAAATAACCAAAAAATTCTTGAAATTTTGGCATACGAAGAAACCATCGAAGGATTTTCCAAAAGATTCTCGAAGAATTCTCGAAGAAATCGCTGAAGGAATGCCTAAAGATATTCCCGAAAAATTAAAAAAAAAGTATCGAATGAATTTCAGAGGATTTGCTTTTGAGATTTCCAAAGAGATTCTCAATGGAATCGCTGAACGAATTCTAATGGAAATGGTGAAAAAAATAAAAAAAAAAACTTGCTTGAAGGAATTTTGCAATATTTTAATGATTTACCGAAAAATCCCAAAGGTAATGGCGTAGGAGTTCCAAATGAATTAAAAAATAATAATCTAATAGATTTCGGAAAACAAATCCATAGAAATTGACGAGCTCATTTTAAATGCATTACTGGAGAATGTCCAAAGCAACTGCCAAATAACTTTTTGAAGATAATTGCCGAAGAAATTCTCAAAGAAGTCATCACAGCAATTTTAAATACCCAAATATATTGCTGAAAATAATCCCAAATATAGAACAGAAGGAATTCCCCAAAAACTCCTCAAAGAATTCCCGAAAATATTGCCAAGTAAACTCCTAAGGATTTGCCTATGGAATCCACAGTAGTCGAAACAAATGCAACAATGCCTCTAGGTAGTTGAACATATAAAACTTCAAAAACTCCACCATCGTCAGGTATTCTAAAAGTTGCAACAAAGACACATAAGCCACGAATAATTCCAAGAAGAGTTCCAGTAGAACACCCTTCAAGAGGATCCTCGCATGCCTTTGGATTTAAAAAGTTTATTTATGAATTTCATCTCTTTTTTGCCTTATTTTTATAGGTTCCATACGGGACTGCCATGAAATTTCTACCTCAAGCAAAGCAAAGCAAAGCAAAGATAACCGTACACATCGTAGTTGCTACTCCGTGATTGACCAGAACAATCGAAGTTGCACAGAGAGCCAATGAATGTGAAAGCTTGGGACTAGCTAACCATTCTCAATGTGCACAATTCGAGAGTTCAGCTATTTAAAGTCAATAACGGCGCTGGCCACGTCCTTACGGTCATCAGGAAAGGGAAGGAATGTTAGTTCGACAACCGTTGCTACTCACCCAAAACAAAGCGCGCATATTTTAGAAGGAAAGCGCTCACGCTGCAAGCGCAAAAGTGGCTTGTCGGCGGTAGAAGCACTTTTCCGCGCTTATTTGATGGTGCGCCCGCGCGCACAAAAATTCGAGCACAATTTTTAACCACACATTGACAAACTGCAATGTGTGGGTGCCATCAGTTGCTATGCTGTTGTGAATGTATTAGTGTGCAATAGCTTTTGGGTCACTAATACATACAAAACATGCACAGTATAAAATTGAAAATGTGTGAGTGTCTCCCGGTCCGAGATCGAGCGGAATGACAGCGATTTGTTGTGATTGCAAATTGGACGACCGCCGTCGTCCGGCAAGGGCGTTTTGGGTTTTTTATTGCTTGTGATTTTCCGCTGTGCAAATCCATTTGTGACCCGTACCGGAACACGGCCCGTCGTGCGCGTCGAGTATGAATCCCCGTATGCAGTACGCGAGTGTGCGATTGGTTGGGAAAGGCCGCAGTTTTGACTAATCTGCAGCAGCAAACCTCTAGCGCCGATCCTTCGTCGGCAATTATGCAGAGCGGAGGAAAAAATAAGCATGATGAAGAACAAATCTAATGTATTTGAGTAAGAAATAGCATCGGAAATTTCCGTATACAGTAGTGTTTTGAGGAATTATTCTTAGTTTCTTTTATAAGTTTCTTTGGCAAATCATTTGATTATTTCTGCAGCAATTTTCCAGCAGTTTCGTAAGCGTTTCTCAAGGGTTCCTTCAGGAATTCCTCCAGCAAATCCTCTAGGGATTCGCCGAGGGATTCCTACAATAATTCCTCCAGAAATTTCTCCAGGGATTCCGCCAGGAATTCATCTAGATTCCTCCAGGTACTCCTCAAAGGACTCCTTCAGGAATTTCTCCAAGGATTCCTCCAAAAATTCCTCTAGAGATTCCTCCTGGAATTTCTCCAGGAATTCCTCCAGGAATTCATCCACGGTTTCCTCCAGGAATTTCTTCAGGGATTCCTCCAGAAATTTCTCCAGGGCTTCCTCTAGGAATTTCTCCAGGGATTCCTCCAGAAACTTCTTCAGGGATTCCTCCAGGAATTTCTTCAGGGATTCCTCCAGGAATTTCTTCAGGGATTCCTCCAGGAATTTCTTCAGGGATTCCTCCAAAAATTTCTTCAGGGATTCCTCCAGGAATTTCTTCAGGGATTCCTCCAGGAATTTCTTCAGGTATTCCTCTAGGAATTTCTCCAGGGATTGATCCTGGAATTTCTCCTGGGATTTCTCCAGGGCTACTTCCAGGGATGCAGCCAGGAATTTATCCAGGGATTCCTTTAAGAATTTCTTCAGGGATTCCTCCAGGAATTTCTTCAGGGATTCCTCCAGGAATTTCTTCAGGGATTCCTCCAGGAATTTATCCAGCTTTTCCAGGGGTTTCTTCAGGAATTCCTCCAGGAATTTACCCAGGGTTTCCTCTAGAAATTTCTCCAGAGATTCCTCCTGGAATTTCTCCAGGAATATCTTCAAGGCTTTCCCCAGGGCTACTTCCAGAGATTTCTCCAGGCATTTCTCCTGGGCTTTCTCCAGGGCTACTTCCAGGGATTCCTCCAGGAATTTCTCCAGGGATTCCTTTAGGAATTTCTTCAGGGATTCCTCCAGGAATTTTTTCAGGGATTCCTCCAGGAATTTCTCCAGGGATTCCTCTAGGAATTTATCCAGCTTTTCCTCCAGGGGTTTCTTCAGGAATTCCTCCAGGAATTTCCCAGGGTTTCCTCTAGGAATTTCTCCAGAGATTCCTCCTGAAATTTCTCCAGGAATTTCTTCTGGGCTTTCACCAGGGCTACTTCCAGGGATTCCACCAGGAATTTCTTCAGGGATTCCACCAGCAATTTCTTCAGGGATACCTCCAGGAATTTCGTCAGGGATTCCTCCAGGAATTTATCCAACTTTTCCTCCAGGAATTTCTTCAGGGATTTCTCCAGGAAATTCTCCAGGGTTTCCTCCAGGAATTTTTCCAGGGATTCCTCTAGAAATTTCTCACGGGATTCCTCCTGGAATCACTCCAATGATTCCTCCAGAAATATCTTCAGGGATATCTCCAGGAATTTCTTCAGAGATTCCTTCAGGAATTTCTTCAGGGATTCCTCCTGGAATTTCTTCAGGGATTCCTCCAGGAATTTCTTCAGGGATTCCTCCAGGAATTTCTTCAGGGATTCCTCCAGGAATTTCTTCAGGGATTCCTCCAGGAATTTCTTCAGGGATTCCTCCAGGAATTTCTTCAGGTATTCCTCCAGGAATTTCTCCAGGGATTCCTTCTGGAATTTCTTCAGGGATTCCTCCAGAAATTTCTTCAGGTATTCCTCTAGGAATTTCTTCAGGAATTCCTAACAGGAATTTCTTCAGGGA
The DNA here is from genome assembly GCF_035046485.1 of Aedes albopictus. Taxonomy (NCBI): domain Eukaryota; kingdom Metazoa; phylum Arthropoda; class Insecta; order Diptera; family Culicidae; genus Aedes; species Aedes albopictus. Next base: position 312,174,787 of record NC_085136.1, on the reverse strand, counting down.
TTCCTAACAGGAATTTCTTCAGGGATTCCTAACAGGAATTTCTTCAGGGATTCCTTCCAGGGATTTCTCCAGGGCTTTCTCCAGGGATACTTCCAGGGATTCCTCCAGGAATTTCTCCAGGGTTTCCTCTAGGAATTTCTCCAAGGATTCATCCTGGAATTTCTCCTGGGCTTTCTCAAGGGCTACTTCCAGGGATTCTTCCAGGAATTTTTCCAGGTATTCCTCCAGGAATTTCTCCAGGGATTCCTCCAGGAATTTCTTCAGTGATTCCTCCAGGTATTTCTTCAGGGATTCTTCCAGGAATTTCTTCAAAAATTCCTCCAGAAATTTCTTCAGGGATTCCTCCAGGAATTTCTTCAAGAATTTCTTCAGGGATTCCTCCAGGAATTTGTTCAGCGATTCCTCCAGGGATTCTTCCAGGAATTTCTCCAGGGTTTCCTCCAGGAATTTCTTCAGGGATTCCTTTAGAAATTTCTCACGGCATTCCTCCTGGAATCATTCAAGGGATTCCTCCAGGAATATCTTGAGGGATATCTCCAGGAATTTCTTCTGGGCTTTCTCCAGGGCTACTTCCAGGGATTCTTCCAGGAATTTCTCCAGGGTTTCCTCCAGGAATTTCTTCACGGATTCCGCCAGTAATTTATCCAATAACTCCACCAGGAATTCCTCCAGGGCTTCCTTCAGATATTCCTCTGGGAATTTCCAGACAGATTCCTATAAGAACTCCTCCAGGTATCCCCCAGGGATTCCTCCAAACATTCCTGCAGGGGTTCCTCAAAGAATTCCTTCAGGGTTTTTTTTTCCAGAAATTCCTCTGAGTATTCCTTTAGGGATCCCGCCAGGTATTCATCTAGATTCCTCCAGGTATTCCCCAAGGGCCTCCTTAAGGAATTTCTTCAGGGATTCCTCCAGGAATTTCTCCAGGGATTCCTCTAGGAATTTCTCGAGGGATTCCTCCAGGAATTTCTCCAGGGATGCTTCCAGGAATTTCTCCAGAGATTCCTCCAGGAATTTCTCCAGAGATTCCTCGAGTATTTTTTCCAGGAATTCCTCCAGGAATTCTTCCAGGGATTCCACCAGGAATTTCACTGAATATTCCTCCAGGAATTACTCCTGGGATTCCTCCAGGAATATCTTCAGGGATTCCTCCAGGAATTTCTTCAGGGATTCCTCCTGGAATTTCTCCTTAGATTTCTCTAGGAATTGTTCCAAGGATTTCTCCAGGAATTTCTCTAGGAATTTCTTTAGGGATTCCTCCAAAAATGTCTCTTGGGATTCCTCCTGGATTTTTTTCTGGTATTTCTCCAGGGCTACTTCCAGGGATTCCTCCCGAATTTTCTCCAGGAATTTGTTCAGGGATTTCTCCAGGAATTTCTCCAGGGATTCCTCCAGTAATTTCTCCAAAAATTTCACTGGGAATTCCTCCAGGGATACCTCCAAGGATACCTCCAAGGATTCCTCCAGGTATTGCTTCAGGGATGCCTCCATGAATTTCCCCAGGGATGCCTCCAATAATATATTCAGGGATTTCTCCAAGAATTTCTCCAGGGATTCCTCCTGGAATTTCTCTAGGCATTTCCCAAGGGACTCTTCCAGGAATTTCTCAAGGGATTCCTCCACGGATTGTTCCAAAAATTTCTCCACGCATTTCTTTAGAAATTTCTCCAGGGTTTCCTTTAGAAATTCCTCTAGGTTTCCCTGAGGAATATCTCCAGGAATTTCTCTTGGGATTTCTCCAGGGCTACTTCCAGGGATTCCTCCAGGAATTTCTCCAGGGATTCCTCAAGGAATATCTTCAGGGATTCCTCCAGAAATTTCTTCAGGGATTCCTCCAGCAATTTCTCTAGGGATTCCTCGAGTAATTCCTCCAGGAATTCTTCCAGGAATTCAGCCAGGAATTTCTCTAATTCCTTCAGGGATTTTTCCAGAAATTCCTCTAAGAATTCCTCCAGGAAATTATCTAGAAATTCCTCCAGGAATTCCTCCCGCATCAAGAAATTTCTCCGGAGATGCCTTCTGCAAATCCGCCAGGAATTTCTCAAGGGTTTCACCAGGAACTTCTCCAGGGATTCCTCGAGGAATTTTTCCAGGGATTCCTCTAGGAATTATTGCAGGGATTGCTCCAGGAATTTCTCCAGGGATTCCTTCAAGAATTTCTACAGGGTTTTTTATAGGAATTTCTCCAGGGATTCCTCCTGGATTTTCTCCAGGCATTTCTCTTGGGATTTCTCCAGAGCTACTTCCAGGGATTCCTCCAGAAATATCTTCAGGGATTCCTCCAGCAATTTCTTCAGGGATTCCTCCAGGGATTCCTCCAGGGATTCCTCCAGGGATTCTTCCAGGAATTTCTCCAGAATGTCCTCCAGGAATTTCTTCAGGGACTCCTCCAGGATATTCTCCAGGGTAACCTCTAGGATTTTTTCACGGGATTCCTCCTGGAATTACTCCAGGGATTCCTCCTGGAATTACTACAGGGATTCCTCCAGGAATATCTCCAGGGATCCCTCCAGCAATATCTTCAGGGATTCGTCAGAGATTCTTCCAGGAATTTCTCTAGGGTTTCCTCCAGGAATTTCTTCAGGAAGTCCTCCAGGATTTTCTCCAGCGATTCCTCTAGGAATTTCGCACGGGATTCCTCCTGGAATTACTCCAGGGATTCCTCCAGGAATATCTTCAGGGGTTCGTCCAGGAATTTCTTCAGGGATTCCTCCTGGAATTTCTCCTTAGATTTCTCCAGGAATTGCTCCAAGGATTTCTCCAGGAATTTCTACAGGGATTCCCCCTGGAATTTCTCTAAGAATTTCTCCCGGGATTCCTTCAGGAGTTACTGCAGGGATTTCTCCAAGAATTTCTTCAGGGATTCCTCCAGAAATTTCTCCGGGGATATCTCCAAGAATTTCTCCAGAGATTCACTTAGGAATTTCTTCAGGGATTCCTCCAGGAATTTGTCCAGGGTTTCCTCCAGGAATTTCTCTTGGAATTGCTCCCGGAATTACTACAAGGATTCCTCCTGGAATTTCTCCAGGGATTCCCCCAGCAATATCTTCAGGGATTCCTCCAGGGATTCTTCAAGGAATTTCTCTATGGTTTCCTCCAGGAATTTCTTCAGGACTTCCTCCAGGATTTTCTCCAGGAATATCTCAAGGAATATTTCACGGGATTCCTCCTGGAATTACTCCAGGGATTCCTCCAGGAATATCTTCAGGGGTTCTTCCCGGAATTTCTTCAGGGATTTCTCCTGGAATTTTTCCTTAGATTTCTCCAGGAATTGCTCCAAGGATTCCTCCAGGAATTTATATAGGGATTCCTCCTGGAATTTTTCCAGGACTTTCTCCCGGGATTCCTCCAGGAATTACTCCAGGGATTTCTCCAGGAATTTCTCCAGGAATTTCTTCACGGATTCCTTCAGGAATTTCTTCAGGGGTATCTCCAAGAATTTGTCCACAGATTCCTTTAGGAATTTCTTCAGGGATTCCTCCAGGAATTTGTCCAGGGATTCCTCTAGGAATTTCTCTGGGGATTGCTCCAGGAATTTCTCCAGGGATTCCTCCTGGAATATCTCCAGGGATTTATTTAATAATTTTTCCAGAAATTCCTCCAGGGATTCTTCCAGGAATTTCTCTAGGGTTTCCTCCAGGAATTTCTTCAGGGACTCCTCCAGGCTTTTCTCTAGGAATTCCTCAAGGAATATTTCACGGGGTTCCTCCTGGAATTACTCCAGGGATTCCTCCAGGAATATCTTCAGGGATTCCTCCTGAAATTTCTTCAGGGATTCCTCCTGGAATCACTCCTTAGATTTCTCTAGGAATTGTTCCAAGGATTTCTCCAGGAATTTCTTCATTGATTCCTTCAAAAATGTCTCCTGGAATTCCTCCTGGATTTATTCTGGGATTTCTCTAGGGCTACTTCCAGGGATTCCTCCCGAATTTTCTCCAGGAATTCCTTCAGAAATTTCTTCAGGGATTTCTCCAGGAATTTCTCCAGGGATTCCTCCAGTAATTTCTCCAAAAAATCCACTGGGAATTCCTCCAGGGATTCCACCAGGAATTCTTCCAAGGATTCCTCCAGGTATTCCTTCGGGGATTCCTGCAGGAATTCCTCTATGGATGCCTTCAGGAATTTTCCCAGGTATCCCCAGTGACATCTCAAGACATTCTTGCAGGAAATCCCCCTGGAAGTCTTCCTTGAATTCCTTTAGGAACTCGGAATCCATTCGGGGGTTCCTCCAGTTCCTCATGGTTTCCTTAAGGAATACCTCCACGGATTTCTTCCGGAACTTCTTCAGGGATTCCTCCAGGAATTCCTCCGGCGATTCTTAAAGGGATTCATCCAGAAATTCCTCTAGAAATTCTCTCAGGTATTCCTCCAGTAATTCTTTCAGGATTTGCTCCAGGAAGTCCTACAGTTATTGCTTCAAATTACTACAGGAATTTCTCCAGAAATTCCTATAGGGATTCCTCCAGGGATTCCTCCTGGAATTTCTCTAGGGATTCCCTGTGGAATTCCATTAGGCATTCCTTCAAAAAATTTTCCAGGAATATCGGCAAAAAAATTATCAGGAATTCCTCTAGGAATTCCTTCGGAAATTCCTCCAAGAAATATATGAAATATATGCCGAACATTGCCGCAAGGATATTAAAAATAATTTGTCAAGTCCCATTTGGCACCAGAAATCCTTCAAATATATTCCGAGCATTGTTGCAAAGATTCTAAAAGTAATTTGTGAATTCCCAGTTCTTTCATTCCCAGTTTGCATCAGATATCCTTTAAATTTATTCAGAGGAGGAAAAATGTGTTATCCCTAGTTTGCACCAGAAATCCTTAAAATTTATCCCGAAAATCAGTTTTTACCACAAAGATTCATAAAAAATCTTTTAATTTCCATTTAACGCAAGAAATCCTAAACATGGATCAGCCATCGCCGCAATTTTTAAAAATTACCCGTGCATTTCCAGTCGGCACCAGAAATCCTTCAAATGTATTCCAAGTATCAACCATTGCCGCAAAGATTCTAAAAATAATCTGTGAATTTCAAATTTATAAGATTTATAGATTTATAAAAAATCAATGAATTCCCAGTTTGCACCAGACATCCTTAAAATTTATCCCGAGAATCCGCTATAACTACAGAGATTTATAAAAAAATTACTGAATTCCCAGTTTGCACGAGAAATCTTTATATACATTCCGAGCATTTCCGCAAACATCACAAAAATAATCCGTAAATTCCCAGTTCGCACCACAATCCATAAAATATATTCCAAGGATCAGCTATTAACACAAAAATTTTAAAAAAATATTAGAAATCAGTGAATTCCCAGTTTGCATAAGAAATCCTTATAATATATTCCGAGCATTACCGCAAAGATTCTTAAAATAATTTGTGAAATCCCAGTATGCATCAGAAATCCTTAAAATTTATTCCGAAGATCAGCTATTACCACGAAAATTAAAAAATCTGTTAATTTCCAGTTTGCACCAGATATTTTTAAAATTTATTTCAAGAATCAGCTACTACCACAAAGATTTATAAAACATAATTTAATTCCCATTTAGCACAAGAGATCCCAAATATGTATTCCGAGAATCAGCCATTGCCGCAATTTTTTAAAAAAATCTGTGAATTTCCAGTTGGTGCCAGAAATCCCTAAAATATATTCCGAGAATCACTGCCCATAATCGAATAGTTGACGAAACCACCATTGACAATGTCAGCACTCACAAGTTAATATTAATCAAATGTGCATAATTGTGCCCAGTTATATTCAATAGAACACAAGATCTAATCACCAGCTAGATATCAACGTGAAAAAAAATCATAAACCTTTCATTAATCATTGTTAAAACTTCAATAGTGTGCTGTAAACTACAGTGGTGCTTACGTCAACTATGCGATTATGGGCAGATCAGCCAATGCCGAAGATTCTTAAAATAATCAGTGAATTTCCAGTTGGTACCAGAAATCCTTAAAATATATTCCGAGGATCAGCTATGATCTTAAAGATTAAAAAAAATTGAATTCCCAGTTTGCACAAGAAATTCTTAAAATGTATTCCAAGCATCAGCCTTTGCCGCAGATTCTAAAAATAATCTGTGAATTTTCAGTTGGCACCAGAAATCCTTAAAATATATTTCGGAAATCATCTACTATCACAAAGGTTTATAAAAAATCTGTGAATTCCCAGTTTGCACCAGAAATCCTTTGAATATACTCCGAGCATTGCCGCAAAAAATCTTAAAATAATTTGTGAATTCCCAGTTAGCACCAGATATCCTTTAAATATATTCCGAGGGTCAGCTAATAACACATAAATATATTTAAAAAATCAGTAAATTTTCAAAAACCCTAAAATATATTCCAAACATTGCCGTAAGGATTCTAAAAATAATTTGTGAATTTCCAGTTGGCACCAGAAATCCTTAAAATTATCCCGAGAATCAACTATTTCCACAAAGATTTATGAAAAATCATTTAATTCTCAGTTTGCATCAGAAATCCTTTAAATATACTCCGAAAATCAGCCTTAGCCGCAAAGATTCTAAAAATTATCTTGAATTTCCAGTTGGCACCAGAAATCCTTAAAATTTATTTCGAAAACCATCTATTACCACAAAGGTTTATAAAAAATCAGTAAATTTCCAGTTTGCACAAGAAATCCTTAAAAATTATTCCGCGAATCAGCAGTTGCCGCAAAATCGAGAAAAAAAAATCTGTGAATTTCCAGTGGGCACCAGAAATTCTTAAAATATATTCCGAAAATCAACCATTGCCGCAAAGATTCTTAAAATAATCTGTGAAATTCCAGTTGGCATAAGAAATCCTTAAAATTTATCACAAGAATCAGCTATTACCACAAAGATTTATGAAAAATCATTTAATTCTCAGTTTCCATCAGAAATCCTTCAAATATATTCCAAAGAACAGCTTTTAACACAAAAATGTATTAGAAATCAGTGAATTCCCTATTAACACCAGAAAACCATTCATTATCACAATGATTTCTTAAAAAATATCATTTAATTCCCAGTTTTCACCAAAAATCTTTTAAATATACTCCAAAAAAGATTTTAAAAATTATCTTGAATTTTCAGTTGGCACCAGAAATCCTTAAAATTTATTTCGAAAACCATCTATTACCACAAGGGTTTATAAAAAATCAGTGTATTCCCAGTTTGCACAAGAAATCCTTAAAACTTATTCCGAGCATCAGCCATTGCAGTAGATTCTAAAAATAATCTCTGAATTTTCAGTTGGCACCAGAAATCCTTTTAATATATTCCGAGAATCAGCCATTGCCGCAAAAATTCTAAAAATAATCTGTGAATTTCCGGTTGGCACCAGATATTCTTAAGATGTATTCCGAGGATCAGCCATTGCCGTAGAATTCAAAATTAATCTTTGAATCCCCAGTTGTTACCAGAAATCCTTAAAATATACATATTTCAAAAATCATCTATTACTACAAAGATTTATAAAATATCAGTAAATTCCCAGTTTGCACAAGAAATCCTTAAAAAGTATTCCGCGAATCAGCAGTTGCCGCAAATTCGAAAAAAAAATCTGTGAATTTCCAGTGGGCACCAGAATTTTTTTTAAAAATATTCCGAGAATCAGCCATTGCCCCAAACATTCTCAAAATAATTTGTGAATTTTCTGTTGGTACCACAAGTCCTTGAAATGTATTCTGAAAATCAGCTATTAGCACATAAATTTATAAAAAAAACATCAAATTCGCAGTTTGCGCCAGAAATCCTTAAAATTTATTCCAAGGATCAACCATTGCTGCAAGGATTCTAAAAATAATCTGTAGATTTCCAGTTTATGAGATTTATAGACTTATAAAAAATCAATGAATTCCCAGTTTGCACCAGACATCCTTCATATATATTCCGAGCATTGCCGCAAACATCACAAAAGTAATCTGTAAATTCCCAGTTCGCACCAGAATCCATAAAATATATTCCAAGGATCAGCTATTAACACCAAAATTTTAAAAAAATATTAGAAATCAGTGAATTCCCATTTAGCATAAGAAATCCTTATAATGTTTTCCGAGCATTGCCGCAAAGATTCTAAAAATAATTTGTGAATTCCCAGTATGCATCAGGAATCCTTAAAATTTATTCCGAAGATCATCTACTACCATAAAAATTTATAAAAAATAATTAAATTCCCATTTAGCACAAGAAATCCCAAAAATGTATTCCGAGGATCAGGCTTTGCCGCATATATTCTAAAAATAATCTGTGAATTTCTAGTTGACACCAGAAATCTTTCAAATGTATTCCGAGAATCAGCTATTGCCGCAATTTTTAAAAATAACCTGTGAATCTCCAGTTGGCACCAAAATTCTTAAAATATATTCCAAGAATCAGCCATTGCCACAGAGATTCTGAAAATAATCTGTAAATTTTCAGTTGGCTCCAGAAATCCTTTAAATGTGTTCCGAAGATCAGCCATTGCCGCAGATTCTTAAAATAATCTGTGAATTTCCAGTTGGCATAAGAAATCCTTAAAATATATTCCAAGGATCAGCTTATAACACAAAAATTTATTACAAATCAGTGAATTCTCAGTTTGCACCAGAAATCCTTATAATTTATCCCAAAAACCATTTATTACCACAAAGATTTATAAAGAAAAATCATTTAATTCCCAGTTTGCACCACAAATCCTTTAAATATACTCCGAAAATCAGCCTTAACCGCTAAGATTCTAAAAATAATCTGTGAATTTTCAGTTTGCACCAGAAAACCTTAAATTTTATTTCGTAAATCATCTATTACTATAAAGATTTATAAAAAGTCACTGAATTCTCAGTTTGCACAAGAAATCCTTAAAACTTATTCCGAGCATTAGCCATTGCAGCATATTCTTAAAATAATCTCTGAATTTTCAGTTGGCACCAGAAATCCTTCAAATGTATTCCAAGGATCAGCCATTGCTGCATTTTTTTTTTTAAATAATCTGTGAATTTTCAGTTGCTGCAAATATTCTAAAAATAATTTGTGAATTTTCAGTTGGCACCAGAAATCCTTTAAATTTATTTCGAAAATCATCTACCACCGCAAAGATTTAAAAAACATCAGTGAATTCCCAGTTTGCACAAGAAATCCTTACAATGTATTCCGTGCATCGCCCATTGCCGCAAATCCTAAAAATATTCTCTGAATTTCCAGTTGGCACCAGAAACCCTTAAAATATATTCCGAGAATCAGCCATTACCGCAAAAATTCTAAACATAATCTGTGAATAATCCTTAAAATGTATTCCGAGAATCAGCAATATCCGCAGATTCGCAAAATAATCTGTAAATTTTCAGTTGGTACCAGAAATCCTTGAAATGTATTCCGAAAACCAGCTATTAACACAAAGATTTATAAAAAAAATAGCAAATTCCCAGTTGGCGCCAGAAACTCTTAATATTTATTCCAAGGATCAGCCAATGCCGCAGAGATTCTTAAAATAATCTGTGAATTTCCAGTTGGCATCAGAAATCTTTAAAATATATTTCGAAAATCATCTATTACCACAAAGATTTACAAAAAATCAGTGCATTCCCAGTTTGTACCAGAAATCCTTATAATACGTTTCGAGAATCAGCCATTGTTGCAAAGATCCTAAAAATAAATTGAGAATTTTTAGTTGATTCAGTTAATCATAATTACTCCAAGAAGTTCCAAAAGTGCTGTGATTTTACAACAATTTTCAACATATGCCAAGTTCTAAAATAATTTCAATAAATAAATTAGTATTACTCCAAGAAGTTCCATAAGAACTATGATCTTTCGAAAACAATTCTTATCATAAGCCAAATTACAAAAAAAAAATTCAGAATCATTCCGAAGAGTTCCATAAAACTGTGGTCTTACGACAGAAATTCTCAATAAAAGTCACATTAAAAAAATAATTCCAACAATTTAATCAGAACTACTCAGAGGAGTGCCATAAGAACTGTGATCTTTCGAAAACAATTCTTAATATAAGCCAAATTTTGAAATAATTGTAAAAAAATAACAGAATTGATCCAAAGACTTCCATAAGAACTGTGGTCTTACGACAGAATTGATCAATTACAAGTCAGATTAGAAAAATAATTCCAATAAATTGATCAGAACTACTCCAGAGTTCCAAAAGAACTGAGATCTTTTGTCAACAATGTTAAGAATTGTTAAGCCAAATTTTAAAATGTTAAAAAAATTGCTAGAATTTATCCAAAGAGTTCCATAAGAGCTGTGGTTTTACAACAACAATTCTTAATACAAGTCAAATAAAAAATATATATCAGTAAACTAATCCGAATTGCTGCAAGGAGTTCCATTAGAATTGTGATCTTTTGACAACAATTCTTAACATAAGCCAAATTTATATTTTATTTAAAAAAATACCTGAATTGATCTAAAGAGTTCCATAGATGCTGTAGTCTTACGATAAAATTTTTTTGAACTTTTGAAATTATATGTAATAAATTAATTGGAATTACTCCAAGGAGTGCCATAAGAACTGTGATCTTACGACAACAATTCTTAACACAAGTTATTTTTTTAAATTAGTCAAATTTAAGAAGAAATATGATCTTACGACAGCAGTTCTATATGTTCTATATACAACAGCGCGATCACTAAAGGGTTAACACAAGATTTTAAAACAATGTTAATTAATTTAAAAATTATAATGGTTGGTGCAATAAAATAACATAAAAAATACACATAATAGTAAATTAAATATCCATGGAGGCGTTGGATCTCCTCTTCTTGGCGTAACGTCCTCACTGGGACAAAGCCTGCTTCTCAGCTTAGTGTTCTATGAGCACTTCCACAGTTATTAACTAAGAGCTTTCTCTGCCAATGACCATTTTGCATGTGTATATCGTGTGGCAGGCACTAAGATACTCTATGCCCAAGGAAGTCAAGGAAATTTCCTTTACGAAAAGATCCTGGACCGACCGGGAATCGAACCCGTCACCCTCAGCATGGTCATGCTGAATACCCGTGCGTTTACCGCCTCGGCTACATGGATATGATACATTAATTACGTAACGCAAAACTTGGCCACTTCATACGAACACAATCCATCAAACGTCATCACTTCACCGCTGTAAATTTCCGCACTACAGTTTCGGCCGATTGCCGCAAAATTGCCTCCAGCCTGTTTTGGATGACACGTGCTTGCCGCCCCGGTTGCTGCGATGCGAAAGAGGACGATCGTCGGCGGCGCGGTCTCTCCTGTCCGACCGGCTCGAGTCTTCGTGTCGCTGACGACCGACGACGTGCGCGTCGCGACGTCGCGAAGTCGCGGTGTCTGATGGAATATTGTTGTTGCGGTTGGGTCGCGAATGCTGACGATTCGCATCTCTGCGCATAGGGTGCTAAACTGGTATGCCACATCTTCCTTCTCCTCTCGACAAAAAAACACAAAAAAAAGGTTACCATCTCCCAGCTACATATTGTATACGGCCTTCATATGCGTCTGGAATATTATTTCGTCAACCTATTGATTTACTAAAACACAGGGTAATTCAATTGATTCTTCTAGGCAAACCCACTAAGCCAATAACAGAAACATTTCGTTGCCAGAATCTCAGACGATCTCATGATCGTAAGAGTCGTGTCCGTGTGCCAGTTATATTCAAAAATGTTACTTCTTAGCTGTTAAAATTTGCTTCTTCGAGGTCCTGTATGTTTTTTGAATAAACCTGCACTTGTTTCTCACTTGCAGAACACCGGAAGGGCCCGTTCGCATGGTTGCAACCACATCTCGTCATTTAGAGACGACTATGGTTTGACCAAATGCATAAATGACCACCATGTTTTCATTATACTCCTCCAATACTGCATTACTATGTAGGTTGAATATCGACTCTTCCTTCACTCTATATTAACATTCAATCATAACGTTACTCAGGGTGCTTCTTCCGCCTTCGCTTGTCCTCACGAACCATAGCTTTTAATTTAGCTTTGTGATCTCTCTAGTTGCTATCATGGTTCTTCGTCTTCTTCTTCTTTTGTGGCTCTACGTTCTCACTGGAACGACTGCTTCTCTCCAACTTTGTGTTCTTGGAGCACATTTACAGTTTTAAATTGAAAAGGAGTATTTATTAATGCGAACAAAGCATTTATTTGAGAATCCTTAAATATGTTATTATTCCATGCATGGTTTTATTTGAAACATAATTATTCTGACGATTGTCCATGTTTCAAAATGCCCGTGTTAAGTGATTCATACCTAACAGAAATTTCGATGACATAATCTGTTGATCGATTTTCATTCGTGAATTTATACAAGTTGTTTTCAACATTGCCTTTTATTTAAAAAATGTTCCTGAACATGTTTTGGCAATCTAAATGCGGTGCATGTCTTAAAAGCTCCATATAATGGTACGTATGCCTTTGCGTGGCAGTAGTTTGACAGATTTCCCATTGAAAAACTTTCAAAAATGCAAACTTAGACGTAATGAATGATGTGTTAAAGACTTTATATGTTGGTTCATATACTAGTTTTATGTCCGGTTGCTACCACATTTGGTATGTTACTTTTCTTGATTTTTTTCAACGAAATGTACCTTTCATCGTGAGACAAAACTCGCCCGAGAATACTAAATTGACATGAAATCTTTTCTAAGCGAAATCGTTCTCATTCAAACGGTTCTCCAATCGGTCCGCAATAGCACCTCATAATTACAACCCTTAGAAACCACAACATGAAACATCTGGTGAACCAGTTGAGTATTTTTCGTTTAACGGAAATTTTCCTCCACCTGCAGTCTGGGGCACTCACAATACGCCAAAATTACTAATGTCGCTACCTGCACGACGGTTTTTCAAATCTTTTGTTTTTATGCATGAATTTCAACATTATAGGACACATTCAACTTGTGAAAGAAGCGTTCAATGTTGTTCAAACAACTCCGGGATTTTCGAATCTATAAAAATTGTACAGTAACTTTTATATTCTCCATAGTTTCTCAATCCGAGATGCTTTTTTTTTTTATTTCGGTGACTCTCCAAGCACATCCGAGGCTATCAGTACACCACAAAGACGGACGCATAACCACGTCCGCTGGGTTTCTTTCTAAAGAGTCGCAACAAGCACTATTTGCTGTCGTTGTCGCAAGTCGTACGAACATGAATACACGTGAGCATCCTGTAGCTTCTCGTTAAAATCAAGAAATGAATTCCCTTACAATATCGACGGTAGTCCAAACGCGTCTGAAATTGCGCACACAAGTCCATGTATGCGGATTTATGAACATTGAGCTGGCACTTCTCGAGCTTCGATCTGCATCTTCTGACGGTAATCCACATGCATAAGATGCTCTTCAATACGAGCACTCAATCAAAAGCACAACCAATTGCATAACGTCTGTTTTTTTTTAACTTACCGACGATAATTCAATCTCGTACGGATCTTCACACTCCGATGTCGCTGTTCGTTTGTGGCTTTTTTTCATTTTCCCCGGCGGAACTCCAATCGCGCCAGATCCTCACACAAGTCCATGTGTGGATTTTTCCATTTTCCCCCGGCGGAACTCCAATCGCGCCGGGTCCTCACACAAGTCCATGTGTGGATTTTTCCATTTTCCCCCGGCGACTCCAATCGCGCTGGATCCTCACACAAGTCCATGTGTGGTTCTTTTCATTTTTCCCCGGCGGAACTCCAATCGCGCCGGGTCCTCACACAAGTCCATGTGTGGATTTTTCCATTTTCCCCCGGCGACTCCAATCGCGCCGGATCCTCACACAAGTCCATGTGTGGTTCCTTTCACTTCCCCCCAGCGGAACTCCAATCGCGCCGGGTCCTCACACAAGTCCATATGTGGTTCTTTTCACTTCCCCCCGGCGGAAGTCCAATCGCGCCGGATCCTCACGTGTGGTTCTTTTCCATTTTTTTCAATCAGCACTCATAACCTCTCTTGCTCTTCAGCGTCATTGCACAATCAAATAGCATTACTTTGCGAGTATGAAAAAAAAACACTTCCACCAAATATGCTTACCATTTAGCTTATATTGGAATATGTTTTCCGCCTTCACAATTTATTTGCTCTCACTTGATAGACCTCCAGGGTCTCCAGTTAGCCAGTGGTTAAGGCTATGGATCTGAAGATGGCGGGTTCGATTCTCGTTCCAGTCGGGAAAATTTTCTCAATTTCCCTAGGCATAGTGTATCATTGTACTTGCCTCACAATATACAAATTCATGCAATGGCAGGCAAAGAACGCCCTTCAATTAATAACTGTGGAAGTGCTCAAAGAACACTAAGTTGAGCGAGGCAGGTCAAGTCCCAGTGAGGACGTAGAGTCATAAATAAGAAGAAAAAGACTTGATAGACCTGTAGTTACCTGCGGCATTATGAGTATAAACTTTGATTATAAGTCTCTTAAAGACAACCAAATAGCTTAGTAAATTCGATGACCTATGCTCAATGGAGTACTAAGATATCTTCAAACAGACAATAAGTCCATTATTTGACTTGACTTGAAATGTTATTCATAATGTTTTCCATAAATTCTTGAACTGAAAGAATAAAAATTCCTTTCCTCTAGTCTATCCTTCGGAAATTTATTTGGAAATTCTTTCTGTGATTCCTTATTTTTTGTTATTCCTTAGGGATTTTTTTTGGCAATTTGTTGTTTACACTAAGGTCTTCTTTCACACGTTTTTTACGCGAATGTAAGATCTTGGATAGCCTAGAACATCTTTGAAAAACTCGCTCCAGAACCATGCTGCATGGACCTGTAGGATGTTACAACGCAACAATGTAACAATAAACCGTTGATTTCCTTTGTAAATCATAAGGCTTTTACTCACAGAAGTTATTGAAGGACGTAGAACATCTTTGAAAACTAATTATATACAAATCTATGCTCCATGAACCTGTAGGATGTTACACCATGCAATTAATTTAGCAACAATTCATCGATTAGGCTTGAAGATCCAAGGGCCTTCACTCGTGAAAGTGGAAGGAGGACCTAGAACATCTTTGGAAACTAGTACTTTGTTGCTAGTAGGATGTTGCATCGTATCAGTAATGTAACAACAATTAATTGATTATGCTTATAGATTTAAAGGCCTTTACTCATGGGGAATACTCGGATGACCTTGAATATCTTTGGAAATTAGTTCTGTACAGAACAACGCTCCATGTATCTATAGGATGTTTCACCGCACCAATACTGTAGCAACAACCCATTGATAACTCATGTACCGTCAAGGCACCATTCACCGTGGATTTAAGAGGATTCGGGGCAAATAAGGGCTATCATGTGACACCAGTCTTATAAACATGGTTGGTACCGCTTTTAATTGCCTTTATTATAGGTTAAAATTAAAGCAATATCCAAAGAAGTAGAAAAATTTTCACAAAATTTGGTGATATAGTACAATTAGTAAAGGGTAGTAGGGTCGCCTAATTCCGTGGTAGGTCACCATTCACCGTGTATGAGAAATTTTATTCTACTTTGTTTAAAAATGATCAAAACAACCCAGCCAAGGGAATTTTTTTCGTTTAAATTCATTTCAAGTAATAACTTGTAAGATTTTATCAGAAAATCAAATTTTCAAATTTTCGATTTTTTCTAGATATATGGGACAATATGGGGCACGGTGAATGGAGACCATTGATTTTTAGGGTGCCCATTTACCGTGCCTTTTTGGTTTCAATTAAAAAGTACGAGTAATCGTACTTTCTTGTTAAACTTACTTCGGTAATGCAAAATACATACCTAATATGTGAATTTAATTGCTTCTTGGTGGAATAAAAACGTTACTACATTTAGTTTATCGCTTAAATCACCTTAGCGCAGTTTTCGTTTTTTCACCATGAATGCAAAGAACGAGCAGAAACCCGCTTCATGTAAACACACTTTAGTGTCAAAATGATACTTTTAGATGTTTTTAATGAGCGTTTTGACATGGTAACAATACATTAATGTTGTATTGGTGAAATTGAAGGGAAATTGTCATATCATTCAATCATAATATGGAAATAATGAAAAAATATTCGAAGGCACACGGTGAATGGAGCCCCCACGGTGAATGGCGCCTTGACGGTAGATTATTAGGCCTTTA
Source organism: Aedes albopictus (assembly GCF_035046485.1). Classification (NCBI taxonomy): domain Eukaryota; kingdom Metazoa; phylum Arthropoda; class Insecta; order Diptera; family Culicidae; genus Aedes; species Aedes albopictus. The sequence continues at coordinate 312,158,719 of NC_085136.1, read as the reverse complement.
CTAGCGAAAAACTTAGAACATGATCTGGAACATCTTTTAAAAATGATTGTCTACAAAACTGTGCCTTATGTACCTGTGAGTGTTGTCCCTTATTATTTATGTAACAACAGCCTAATGATTATGCTTGTATATCATAAGGCCTATATTCGTGATCTGCTGAAACTTTCCTGGAAACCCTCTGAGCCTCATGCCTCACCCAAACAAAGCCATATACTGTGCATATACCCTCTTGAACACTTCGTGACAGTCTCCTCAATCCTTCGCATCGTCCGTCTACACAGTACTCAACACCTCTAAGTATCCTCTGATCCCCTCCTTGAAACCAGCATGCGCTCCCCCTACAAACCCTTAAACCATTTCTTGTCCCCTCCCGCCAACCCCTAGAACTCACTCTTGCTGCACTATCCTTCTCACTTACCACTTGAACTCTCTAAGATAATCCCCGGATATCTGAAGATATCCCCGGGTTATTTTTACACGGTACGAATTCCTCGTGAAAAAAAAAGACCCTCGACCCTAGTGTATTTGAGGATTGATCCGGTAATTCCCTTGAGCAATCCCTCAGTAATGCCTGTGGATATTCAAATGCTATTGATTTCGAGAAATTCTTTGGAAATTTCTTCAACTTCTCCTTTGAATCGCCTTCAGTTTTTTTAATATATTCAGTATTATGTCTGAAAATTTCTTGAAAATGTTTTCCAAAATATCTTTTGAAAATTTTATCGATAGTAACTTTTAAAGTTTTTATGGCAGCTTCTTTGGAAACTTCTTCAACAATTTCTACAGAAGATTATTTGGCAATTGATTCTATCAGTAAATCTTTCGGAAATGTTTTCGGTAGTTTTTTCATCAACCATTTTGAAATTTTAACCCTCCAGCAGTCGCGTCTTCGAACACCCTCAACGACACCACGGTCACGCTGTGTACAACAAGCGTGCATTTTTCATGGTGCGTGTACTCAGTACACGACGCGACAGTAGTTCGATCAAGAATGGCATTCTGGTCGCAACTGTACTTTTCTCAAAGGTGAAAAACGAAGAAATAATTAGAAAACTTTAAATTCGTAAAATGATAGACAGTTCCAATTTTACATTTGAGATCGAACTTGACTTAATGGCATACGATAATTTCCACATTTTTTTTTTTTTGGGATTCCAAAATGGTCCTATCTGACGTATAAGCAAAAAAAAATCACTGAAAGCATGAGCTCCAGGTCTCCAGTTAGCCTAGTGGTTAAGGTTATGGATCGCCAATCCGGAGGCGACGGGTTCGATTCCCGTCCCGGTCGGGAAAATTTTCTCGACTCCCTGGGCAGTGGGCATAGTGTATCATCAATGAGAGTATATTACAGGTGGGGAATAAGAAGACATGGCTATGTATTAGTAAGCAAAGAAAAATGTAAACACAAATAGTGACGTCACTATTTGACACGCGTTCTTATCGAAGCTGGCTTTGCTTGTAGTAGTGACATGTTTTGCACCAGACACGAATCTCACGCACACGAAGTATCTTCTTCCCCACCTCTATTAGACTCTCATTGGTGTATCATTGTACTTGCCTCACAAATTCATGCAATGGCAGGCAAAGGAAGCCCTTCAATTAATAACTGTGGAAATGCTCAAAGAACACTAAGTTGAAGCGAGGCAGGCCAAATCCCAGTGGGACGTAGAGCCATATAGAAGAAAAAGAAGAAGGGAGCGCGTCCAGGTGAATTATCTCGAGCACCGATCTCGTCATCCACAAAATGCCTGAAAAAGAAAATGCTACTCAGTGTTCACCACGAGTGAGCAAGGCTACTCGTTGATTTTTCAGCTCTGTTTTTTTTATCTGTATTAACGAGATTTTCAGCCTTAGGCTAGTTTATCTCGGGACCAACGCTCATAATTTGCGAGTTTGTCGGGAGTGGGAATCGATCCCAGGCCCTCGGCGTGATAGTCACGTGCTTTAACCAACACACCAGGTCCTCTCCACAGCTCTGTTTGTTGTTTAGAAGACGATATCCGTCCTTTTGTTATTTGCCAGATAGCCATTGTGACGGCCATCTTTGGATTCACTCAAATATGTGCTTAAGGGCGGACGGGACGGTCGAGTAAATATCCGCCATTGCTCTGTTGCTACTGAGATGGTAAACTCAGATTCTACTTCATATTTTGCAACAAAAACCTATCATTGTGTATGCTCACTTGCACTGCACATGCTGATTGTTTTTCATCATCTTCAGTGCAATAGAACTCGAGATTACCATCATCAAAATCGCGAGGCAAATTGTTAGAAAGAGAGGCAAGATAGGAAAAATAACACGGCGTCCCGTTTCACCTTAATGAAACCTTCAAAGTATGATCTATGGGTAGATGGTGGTTTGCCAAGAATCTAGGTAAGGCTTAAGAACCCATTTCTCTGAGGCATCTTTTGGCACCACTTATAAAAATTTCTTCAGTAATTCTTTTGCAAATTCCTCCATTAATTCTAATGAGGATTTGACAATGACCTTCGTGAATTCTTCAGTAGAGCTATTTCTGTGTCCGTTTCTTTGGAAATGTTTTTAGTAATTCCTGCGCAATTTGATGGCAAATTTCTTGAATAATTTCAGGTTATTTTATGAGCCTCTTTGGCAATTCCTTCCTTTGTAAATACTATCCACAATTCTTTGAAAATTTCTTTCTGAAGAATTTGAATGTTCATTCAGAACACCCGCTGGGATTTTTTTGTGAATTATGTCTGTGAATTTCTATGGGATTAATTTTCTGGAAATTGGAAATCATTTATTTTGGAAACTGTAACTGACTTTTGGTGTGATGGTTAAAACACCTGACTATCACGCTGAGGACCTGGGATCGAATCCCACTTTCGACAAACTTACAAAATGCGAGTTCTTCCTTCGGAAGGGAAGTAAAGCGTGCATCCCGGGATGAACTAGCCTAGGGCTAAAAATTTCGTTAATACAAAGAGAAAAAAAAACTAACTTTTTACTAGCAAAATATCGTTGTGCATTTTTTTTTTCGACTTTTGAGAAAATTTATTAAAGAATTCCTTTGGCAATTTCTTTGAAAACACTATCTGCATTTCCCTGGGAATTGTCTCGCCAATTTGTACGGGTATTCCTTTGCAATTCGTTATTATTTGAGAATTCTCCCGGCAGTTCCTTTGGTAAATCCCCCTGTGATGCCTGTGTAAACTTAAGGGGCAATAACTGTGGGAATTTCTTCGGAATTTTTTTTTTTGAAATTTCATCAGCAACTCCTTTGGAAAACTTCTTTGGGGTATTCTACGGAATTAAATTTGCACGGTTCTTCAAAACATAACAAGAGTTTTACAATTTCATCGACAAATCCTTTGGATATTATGTCGGGAGTTTTGTTACCAATAGTTTTAGGACTTTCTCAATCATTTCTATTTCTATATTTCTGCAGAATTATTATACCTATACTATGGTGATAGTCACCAAAAATTCTTTGAGAAATTTCACCGACAAATTTTTTGAGGATTTTTTTGGCAACACATTTAGTAGTTCTTTTGCGCATTTCTCCTTTTATTCTTATAAAGATTCCTTAGACGATTTCTTCGTGGATTCTTTAGTACATACTGCATTCTTAGTGGCATCCGTTGGTAGTTTTTTTAGGCCATTCCTTCGGATTTGTTTCAAGAATTTCTTGAGGAAATTCATCAGCAACTCAATTAAAAAATTCTCAGGCACTTTTTTTTGGAACTTCGTCGGTAGTTGCTTCGGCTACAGTTCTATAAATGATTCTTCCGTGAATCTGCTGACAATTTCTTTGGATATTTTAGGAGATTTTTTTGATGAATATTATAAAATAATTCTTACAGATTATTTGTCTGAAAATTTTTCAGCAACTTCTTTGAGGATTGATTTCTTTGGCAATGTTTTTGGAACATTGCTCAATTGGAAATTTTTCGAGCAGTTATTTAAAATATTCTTACGGCAGATTCTTCGTAACTTTATTTGAAAATTCTTTCGGAAATTTCTGTGGGATTTTTTTCAGCAACTTATTTGAAGTGTTTTTCGGCATTTTTATGGAATTTGATTCGACCAATTCCATTGAAACAGCTTTCGCTTTAAAATTTCTTTGATTATTTTTACAGGAATTTTAAAACGAACCAGCCTAGAGCTGAAAGCCTCTTCAATACAGATGAAAAAATATTAAACTCTTGGACAATTTCCATTGAGTTCCTTTAGCGAATCCTTTGAGAATTGTTCAGGCAAGTGTTAAGATGTTTTCGATAATTTCTATGAAAATGGTTTCGTTAATACCATTTTAGAATTATTTGGGCATTTCATGTGATAATCGCATTCCCTTTTGAAATTTCTTTGTATATTTCATCTGTAATTTCAATTTGGAATTTTCGAATTTTCAAAAAAGTTGAAAGAGAAAATTTTTATAGGAATGACCGAAACAATTCACAAAAATATGCCGAAGGCACGCTGCAAATTATATCATAAATGAGTTTCCTAATAAACTTCTAAATAAGTTACCGAAGGAACATCCACAAAAATTGCCATAAAATGTTTCCTATTAAATTTTCAAAAATAATGATACAAAACACCAAAGGAATACCTAATCAATTTCCAAACAAAATGCCGAAAACGTTTCACAGTTATTTCTGGCGTAATTTCTTAACCCTCCAGTAGTCGCGCTATTGGATTTTGTACAACACGCTGAAAATACTCGCTTCTTGTATACAGCACTAGTGCGGTGTTAGCAGTGGTAACCGACCGCATGATGGACGGAAGGTTAAAGAAATGCCCATAGAAATATCTGAAAAAAAATCCAATGAAACTACCAAAAACATTCTAAATTAAATTTTGCCGATTGATTTTTCGAAGAAATGATTTAAGCAATATCTAAATTAACTACTACTATCTTAAATTGTGTACAAAAGATGATTGCACTCATTTAAACTACACAATTTGGTCAAATTATGATAGAAATAAATAATTTTCCTTAAAATGTCGGCTTCCTTGCACCCTATTTTGCCATAGTGTACCAGTTATGAGTAATCCCATAAAAATGCATGGAAATAGTGCGAAGTGGAACTGAAATAAGAAAGTGTGGCCATAACTGATGCAGGGTTCCTATCATTAGCACACGCTGTATTAAATACTAAAATTAATTTTGGATCCGATTCTATATTTTTCCTGTAAAGTATGAAAACTAATCAATCATTTGACATATCGACGACATTCATCGGTCTTCTTCTTTTTTTTTTTGTAGAAGTAGTTTTCCTTAGATAGTGCGATAACTGGTACATGCACCCTACAGTTACTGAACAAGTTCCAATGGAACTACCGAAAAACCATAAAAAAAACCTTGCTGAAGGAATTCTCGACGAAAATACGAAGCAATATTTAAATCAATTATTTGACAAGTTCATTAGTAATGGTTTCGGGAAATCCATTTTCAAATTATTTGTGTATAAATTTGGAAATTTGGACTCCATTTCGTATTTTTTTTATAAATTTCTTCAGCGACTTCAGTTAGGAACTTCTGAAGTTGCCTGAAAAATTGTGAAATGAATGGCCGAAGGAATTGTCAAAAATGATTGTTAGGTTTTTTAGAACACTAAAAAAACCTGCCGATGCATTTTCCAAAGAAAGTTCAGTACGGATGAATGTAGAAACTGCCGGAGGATTTCTCAGTAAATAGCTGAAAGAATGTTTGAAGAAGTTAAAAAAATGCCGAAAGAATTTCTGATTAATTTCTGTTGAAATTTCCAAAGACATTTTAAAATACATCGTTGAAGCCCAATGGAACTGCCAAAACTCTATTAACCCTTTGGAGCCGGAGGGGTCAATATGACCCCGGCAATGAAACCAGGCATATGAAACGTATTCGAGGCCAGCGAGGTTGCGACAGCTGAGGAACAACAATCCGGCTCCAAAGGATTAAACAAAGCTTGCTTGAAGGAATTCAATGTCTGAACCTTGGTCAAAATGTCAAAGTTACCAAAACTATCCCAAAAAAATTAAAGGAGTTCCAAATGTATTCACGGAAAATAATTTCTAAACATATTTCTGAAATAGAAAATAACGATCAATTTTCAAATTATTGCCGAAGAATTTTCCACAGCAACTACCAAAAGAATTCTTAAAGAAAATCATCACAGGAATTTTCAATTCTCTAACATATTACAGAAAAAAAAACCATATACCTTACCGAAGGGACTACTATATACTTAAGGAACTACGCAAGAAATTCCCAAAGAAACTGTTGAATAAACTTCATCAAAAATTCGGATTTTTGAAGAAAATTTATATATTTTGCCATTTATTTCTATTTTTCTTGGTTCCTGCTACTTTGGTAATTTCTGATTTTAAGTCTTTTGTTTTCTATGTAGCACTTGAACTGATTTTAAAATGTCAGCATCAGTCCTGCAAAATATCAGTCTCAGTGCCTGTTTTTCAGCCGAAAATGAATAACTGCGGCGGTCGTTTTCAGTTCCTCGATGTGAGAACTGACAGAGTCCGAGAGCTCCATTCGTGAGCGACCCAACAAGATCAATTCCCAATCATCCACACACTACTCATGCTGAAAGGCCATTCGTCTCAAGTGGCGGCTTGTGAGAGTGAGTGCCCTATACGTTAGCACGGGTGAAAACACTCAACTACATAAAATTGAATGGAAATTTAGTCCTGTCAGCTCTCGCTTTCAGCACGCTGCGTGCGAGTGTGAGTACCTATTTCATTTCGCTCCCGTGTTGCTGATCGGAAAGCAACTTTGACAGGAAAACCAAAACGGAGAAAATGAAAAAAGCAAAATATCGCTATCATAAAGGCCTGTCAATAAATTGCAGCACTGGTTTGCATCAACTTTAGTCCTTGGGTTGGTGCATGTACATTGAAATAAAATCATCTGGGTACAAGTCTCGTTAGTGAATGTGATTGTTTTTATTAACCTACACTACAGCATATTTTGGGACTAATGGCTCGAACTCCCAACCGAAGAAAGAGCTCACATTTTGAATGCTTTGTTGGGAGAAATATTCGATCCCTGCTTCTCGGAGTAAAAAACACGAGAAACTATGATTTTTTAATTTCTCATTTAAACGTTCGATAAAACTGAAAAAAAATGTTAACTTTGTTACGCCCTCACGTGTTGGGTGCAGAAATAGGAGGCAATCAGTGAAGTACTAGATTGAAAGTAGTGAGCTGAATTTTTGTATGGTGAGATGATCAATCCTCCATTTCTGCAATGAAATGGTGCAAACAGAGTGGGTTATATGATTTCTTGCCTAATTTGATGCTAGTTGAGCAAAAATTTGGATAACTGTGTTGTTGTATTATTTATTTCTTGCAACTTTAACAACACAGTAACCCAAACTTTTGCTCAAACAGCATCAAATAAGGCAAGAAATCATATAACCCACGCTGTTTGCACCATTTCATTGCAGAAATGGAGAATTGATCATCTCACCATACAAAAATCTAGCTCACTACTTTCAATCTAGTACTTCACTGATTGCCTCCTATTGAAAACGTTGTTCTATCCCACATCATTTATCTATTCGAGAAAGCTTCGCTTCGCATTTCCAATTCGCAGAAACTCGGCGTTGGAGGGGGAGGAGAAGGTAACTCTTCCCCCTGTTCATCACTAGACAAATGTGATTCGATATGCCGGAGCTTTGTTGCCCTGCGATGCTCAAAGTTGGGTGGGAATCCGGTCGGAGCCGTGTATCGACGATGATGCTATTTTGCCTTTTTCCGATATGCTGATGTATCGGTATTCTTTCCGAGTGCCGTGCCGTCCGTACATGTAGGTACCTACCTCTAGCTAGGAGGGTTGTTGCAGCAATGTTTAGGCACCGATGATATGATGACGACGGTGTTTCGCTTTTTGACGTTTCTGGCAGCTTTCCCATCGTCAGCTGCTTCAGTGCTGCTTATTTGCGGTTTGCGAGCGGTGTATGATGGATGAACGATGAAGAGGAATGGATTGTAATTGGTGCTGGGGATGGGGTTGGTGGCGGGATTGGCAGGAGGTAGTCTTTCAGCAAATATTTCAAAATTGAACACGCTGAGAGATGTATCGTGCTGTTTTGCGATTGGTGAGATTCCATAATTTTCCGATGGCAAATAAGCGTGGTGATGGGTTTTTACTGGATCCTGTATCTTTCTTGTAGAGAGATGAGAATCTAGTTACTATAAAAGAGAATCTTCAGATGGTAAGATGAGTTTAAGAAGTAGAGGTGCCCAATTATATTACTCATCTGGTACAATACAATCCCATTACAGTCCTGATAGTCTCCACATTCACGATCGGAAATCAAATGAAAAACTTGCATAATTCAGCACGTTCGATAACCATATTCAATCAAACGCTCATCATCGACACGACACCACCAACAGTCCTTTCAATCCCTTTCCCGCTACATCAATATTAAATATGGAATTCATTTTTCATACTTTCTCTCCCCTTTCGTTTATCCTTCAATGTAGGTACACTCTACCTAGATGATGATCTTCTTACTGGCACTGTCTTCGAACGCGCATTGATGGTAATTCACATTTTCCAACCTGGCGTCCACATCGCCACCACCACCGTGCTTAAACTTTCCCACCATTGCGAATCCCTATGGAGACTCACAGCATCTCGTTCTCCCCTCCCAGCACAAAGGTAGTAATCCTTCATCGATCGTAGAGGTTCGAATCGAAAATCCTTTATTCAATTATTTATAAACGCTCTATCGTTCGCGAGTCTGCATTTGGTTCGACGGAGCGACACAGGTACACAAGCCCTTACCCACAAGGATCAACATTCAACAATGTACATATGTGGTGGGAGTGGGAGAGCTGGCGAAAGAGAAAGGGTGGAAATGCGATTCCCTGATTATAGGAGGCGAATGGATTTGTGGAAAATATGGAACAGATAATTTCGGTGGCGGCCCATCGTCAGTGGTTGATGATGTTTGCGATAATGGATATTCAATCCATATGCATAATCTAGATGGAAACACATATCGACTGGTTGCTGCAAGAATGGTTAAAGATGTTTTTGTAAAGTTAGTAGAATAAATGTAGTACACAATATTGGTGAGCTCGTTTCATGCTCGAGATTCTCCAAGCATTCTATTAGAGATTTCTCCATGGAGTAATCTAGCAGGAGTATCTCATGGGAAAATATCTTTGATGAATTTCTGACGTCATGTTTCGAGCCACACCTGAATGGATCTTTGAAAGAAATTTTTGAGGAATTTCCGAAGGAATCTTTGTGGAAATGCTTGCAGGAAATGTTTAAGAAATTTTTAATCCTTTGGAGCTGGATGGGTCATACACACGCAGAAAAATGAGGCTTGTTTAAAACAATAAAACGCATGGTTGATTTTTAAACTGAGCATTTATTTATTCCAAAGTTATATTTTTTTGTTCTTACTTAGAGTTTATCGATCATAACAACCAATTCCCATCATTTCATATAGCGTAAAAATTTGCATTTGTTTCAACAAAATGGGGACCATAAACATGACCCGGAAGCACTCACACATCTTCAAAATTCTTACCCCAACATCGCCACAACGAAGAAAGTGTAGCAAATCCATCACTCCAACTTCCAAGTGCAGTTTTGGCCGTGATGGATAACTCAATAACGCAGGTACTCAAGACAGCATCAAAAAAAAAGTTGGCCGGTCTTAGTTTTTTGCCTTTTTTTATTCGTTCTCGCTTCCATCCGCTTGTCGAGTGTCTAAAAATAGATTTCCGAGCTACCGCAGGAGTTGCCGTCACCAACACAATCACTTCCCGGCTTTGTTAGTGGCAAAAACGCAGTCGTTCAAAACAATCTGTTATTTTATGTTGAAACTACCATATCTCTGTTTGTTCTAACAAACTGTCAAAAATTTCGGCAAATGAAAATATTTGTATTATCAAACAATAGAACAGTTCAGTTTAAACTAGAATTCACACATTTAATTAAATAGTACATTGTCTTCGGCAAAGTTGTTGCAAATGGAGTCCCAAATTAGGAAAAATGAAAATATTTGTATCTGATACTTAATTGACTACCTAGCACATCCTGAACATTATGAAGTTTTGAGAAACGAAATAATAGACATACCACTTGTTCTAAAAGCTCAATTTAGATGCGTGTTATCGTCCCGTGTACTCATTTAACCTTCGTCAAAAATATCAAAGGGTGTTTTGTAGTCTGGGGTTTTCTAGGTACTCTGAAAATTTAAATTGAATGTTCTATAGTGAAGTCCTTCAAATCTGCAAGACTAATTGTATGTTTTTTCGCCATAAATGATAATAGCATTGTATAATCTACTGGGATCCGTGAAGGTACATACATACATACATTTATTTATTCAACATCATTAGGACAAGACATAATCAACAATAGTACGCCACAATACTCGGTTTGTGGCTGCCGCTCTCCATCCTCGGTCGCGCACAATGCTTGCCAAGTCACGCTCCACCTGGTCCGTCCATCGTGCTCTCTGCGCTCCACGCCTTCTTGTGCCAACCGGATCAGTTGTAAACACCAGCTTTGCAGGCTTGTTGTCCGGCATTCTTACAACATGCCCTGCCCACCGTATCCTTCCGGCTTTGGCCACCTTCTGGATGCTGGGTTCGCCGTAAAGTGCAGCGAGCTCGTGGTTCATCCTTCTCCGCCACACACCGTTCTCCTACACACCGCCGAAGATCGTCCTTAGCACGCGTCGCTCGAAAACTCCGAGTGCTTGCAGGTCCTCCTCGAGCATGGTCCATGTCTCGTGCCCGTAGAGGACCACCGGTCTTACTAGCGTTTTGTACATAGTGCATTTGGTGCGTGGGTGAATCTTTTTCGACCGCAGTTTCTTCTGGAGCCCGTAGTAGGCCCGACTTCCGCTGATGATGCGCCTCCGAATTTCACGGCTCACGTTGTTGTCAGCCGTCAGTAAGGATCCGAGGTAGACGAATTCCTCCACCACCTCGAAAGTATCTATCGTAATATTACTACCCAGACGGATCCGGTCGTGTTCGGTTCCGCCTACCAGCATGTACTTTGTTTTTTTTAGGCATTCACCACCAGTCCGACCATTGCTGCTTCGCGTTTCAGGCGGGTGTACAGTTCTGCCACCGGTCCAAATGTTCTGGCAATAATATCCATGTCATCCGCAAAACAGACAAATTGGCTGGATTTCGTGAAGATCGTACCCCGGCTGTTGAGCCCGGCTCGTCGCATAACACCTTCCAGGGCGATGTTGAATAGTAGGCAGGAACGTCCATCACCTTGTCGTAGTCCCCGTCGAGATTCGAATGAACTGGATAGTTCACCCGAAATCCTTACGCTGTTCTGCACACCGTCCATCGTTGCTCTTATCAGTCTAGTCAGCTTCCCGGGAAAGCTGTTCTCCTCCATAATTTTCCAGGGATCTACTACAGGAATTTCCGGGGATCTCTTTGAGTAATTTCTGGAGGAATCCTGGAGGAATTCGTGGAATACATCTGGAAGAATTTCCTAGGAACTCCAAGAGGAATTCCTGGGGTATTTCATTAGGAATTTCCGGGAAACTTTCTCGGAAATTCCCGGGGAACTCCAGGATATATTCTCGGAGAATTTATGGAGGAATTCCTGGGGAACTCATGAAGTAAATCTCGGAGAACTCCTGGAGAAAAACCTGGGGAACTCCTGGGGGAATATCCTGGGAACTCCTGGAGGAATTTCCGGGGAACTCTTGGTGGTATCTTAGGAGATTTTTTGAAGAAATGTCCGGGGAACTACTACAGGAATTCCTAGGGAGCTCCTTTAGGATTTTCTGGAAGAGTTCTGGAGGAATTCGTGGAATATACCTAGAAGAATTTTCTAGGAGTTCCAAGAGGAATTCCTGGGGATTTTCAAAAGGGATTTCCAAGGAACTTTCTCGAAAATTCTCGGGGAACTCCAGGATATATGTAGGAATTCCTGCGGAACTCATGAAGTAAATCTCGGAGAGCTCCTGGAGAAAAACCCGAAGAACTCCTGGAGGAATTCCTGGGAAACACCTGAAAAAAATCCCAGGGAACTCCTGTAGGTATTCCCGGAGAAATCTTGAAGAAACTACCGGGGAGCTCCTGGAGAAATTGCCGTGGAACTTTTGAAGGATTTTCTCAGTACATTCCTGGAGGAGTTCTCGGGAAACTCCTGGAGGAATTCCCGGAGAACTATGGAAGATATTTTGTGAAACTGAGGGAACTGATAGATGAGTTTCCGGGCATTATTACTGTTTAGGATCATTTATGAAGGAATCACCTTAGAGGAATTCACTGAGAAATCCTGGAGGAGTTTGGCTAAAAATGCTGGAGGAATTCTTGGGGAATTTCTCGAAATATCCCGTTCAATTCTAGGAAGTAGTCCTGGGGAAGCCGTGGAGGTATTCCGGGGGGCTCCTGTAGGAATTTCGTAGGAACTCTCGGAGGAATTCTCGTGGCACTCCTGAAGGAATTCCTGAGCTGAGGTTTTTCTGCAAGAAGAATGTGTAGATTCTAAAAAAAAATCAGGGTTATTATGGAGGAATTTCCGGAAAATAGTTATGAACTGCTTGAGACAATTTTAGAATCAATTCTCTGAAGTATCACAGAAGGAATTCTGGGAGAACTCTGGGAGGAAACCCAGAAAGTGTTTCTACAAGAATCTCAAAAGGAATTGTTATAGAAATCCCTACAGAAACGACTTAAGAAGCTCTTGAAGGAACTACTGGAAAATTTTCAGAAGCATAACAATAAAAAAAAACTGAGGCATTCCTAGAAGAAACTATTTAGGGAATTCAATAAGGATGAATCCTGCAAGTAACTCCTGTAGAAATTGTCAATTTGAATATTCTTTGCATCCTTTTTACAGTACCGTTTCGTTAAAATGCTGTCAGTTAAACAAACGTCAAAATTACTTACGGAAAAAGGAGGAATTTTACTCGAGCGCTCTACTTGGGATCAGGAAACATACCAAGAAGTGGAATTCTTCACGTAGCTTTGATAGCAACTTCCTGTGGTTGACGCAGTTGAAAGCGACGGAGAAGTACCATAACCCCATCGACGTTGTTGTAGTCATCGTGCGTGATTTTAGCCAACGTCGTGGTTGTGCTGAATTGCTTCCTGTATCCTGCCAGATATTTCGCTAACAGTTGCGAACCGTTGCTGTCCACGTGTTCGACAATTTAATATAGCAGACACTTCTCCAGCACTTTGGAGATAACAGGAAGCACTGTAATCGGTCGAAAATCCTTGGATTGTGCTGGATTCGAAATCTATGGAATCGGAGTAACAAAACCTTTCTTCCAAATCGCCGGGAATGTCCCATGATGAAGTCTATGATGGAGTTATTTAGGTTAAATAGTCGTAAGTAGGATAAATTAATGAACATAAAAGTTATACGAAGGAGATCGGAATACCGTCCGCACCAATGGCATTTGACTGAACTTGACTTATCTTTGAAGATGGTGCAGTCCGTAGTTGACGATGTCCTTCGAATAAAAAATGATTAAGCTTCTTCTTCTTCTTTATGGCTCTAAGTCCGCACTAGGACTTGGCCTGCCTCGCTTCAACTTAATGTTCTTTGAGCACTTCCACAGTTATTAATTGAAGGGCTTTCTTTGCCTGCCATTGCATGAATTTGTATATTGTGAGGCAAGTACACTATGATACACTATGCCCAGGGAGTCGAGAAATTTTCCCGACCGAAACGGGAATCGAACCCGCCGTCTCCGGATTGGCGATCCATAGCCTTAACCACTAGGCAAACTGGAGACCCTAACTTTACATAACATTTTTATATACAAAAATCGTTAAGTACGTTAAGTTGAAGACATCAAACGTAAATTTAGTTAATTATCTTTGAAATGAGCCAAAAATAATTAAAGTTGAACTATAGATGACGAAGATATCACCAAATCACTTTTCCATGTTTTACGAAAGTGACCCCAAATTTTTGGCCGAAACATCATATTGAGGGGTGATCCCAAACTTTTGGTCGATGACATCAAGGATTAATTTACTTAATAACTTTTTTTCTAGATTTTTTAGCTAAGTTCTGTGAAAAGCAGTTGAAAGCTAATAGAAAATGGGTCATATTACCGCTCTCATCTTAAAATTTGGTCGACCCAACTTCCAGCGACAGTGCCGTAAGTTTATATTCATTTTTTAGAAAATTTGGCAACCTTGGGTTAAGTTTACATACAATTTTTTTTGAAAAAGTTTGTTTTAAACCATGTTCAAAGTTTCTTTGACTTATTATCTTTTGAATGAAACCTAGGGTTTTAAAATCGGACGCAAATTGGCGGAGATACGGGCCTAGAAAAATTACATGTTTTTGAGGGGGTGATCCCAAACTTTTGAACGGGAGTGTATGTGGCGAATCGTAAGCGCATTGATTGTTTCCATAGGATTATTGTTTTTTTTTTATAAAAATGATTTCTCTTATACTGGCCAAAACCGGTACCCGCACCCTAGAAGTAAAGCGTGGGTCCCAAAATAAATTAACCTAGGGATAAAAATGTCGTTAATGCAAAATTTCGAATTCACGATCGAGGTGGATATTCAGAGTTATGCGTATAGGGCTTACCCGGTCAAAATTTTAAACTCTACTGTACTGTACCAACATGGTGTCACCTTACCAGTGAGTGTCGCACTTCACTACAAAAATGGAACAAAAACCAAAACCAAGTCATCAATCCAAATAAATTGTCATCCACTGGCGGCATTCCTTCGCATTCGGAAAACGGTCCAACACCGCTTCTCATTCTGGCACGAAAATACACTTCCCCGGAAATAATCGGTAGGGCAGGCGCCTCTCGCCCTCTGTCAACGCTCCAACTGTTGCGTACGATACTGTGCTGCATCAGCAACACTTCTCAGCGTCCAAATTCCCTACCATTCGAAAGCGGTCGACAAAAAAATCTTCTTTTATTATCACATTGGAACGTGTTCACGCTCTAATGACCAAGATTTTATTTTTCATCGCCATCGTCCGCCATTCTTTTCCTCTGGGTTCTCGACTCGGATGCTGTCCGACCATTCATCCGCGTCGATTTTGTTTTGAGGTTTCAGATTTTACGGTCCCCCTGCGGTGCGGCGGTTCCACTCCCTCTCCCCCCAATCCTTCGATTTCGATTAGCGAGCCGCTGTCGTCCATCTGTATATCCATCCGCTTGTCCGTCCTTGCCATGGATGATACTGTTCTTACGAATTTTCTTTGTTTTTCTTCTTTGAATTTGCATACTGACGTGCAGAAGGGTTTTTAAGTAACTTTATTAATTTGATTTCTTATTTTTCTAAGTGTTTAATTCTTTACTCATTTTCATTTTCATGCATCATCGCTTATCCAAAACTCAATATTAGCATCCACACTCGACTAGAAAATTATATCTAGTTTATATCATATTGTGTTATGATGTTATGACATATTTCTATAACTTAATATGTTATAAACT
The DNA here is from genome assembly GCF_035046485.1 of Aedes albopictus. Lineage (NCBI taxonomy): Eukaryota > Metazoa > Arthropoda > Insecta > Diptera > Culicidae > Aedes > Aedes albopictus. The sequence continues at coordinate 312,143,323 of NC_085136.1, read as the reverse complement.
AGATGTAGGGTGATGTAAAAAATAGTAACAAAAAGTACACCGGTCTTATCAATATAATAACCTATTCTGATATAATCAGATCAAAATTATAACATAATGTGGTATGAATTTAAGCCTCAGGATTACTAGTTTCTATCTAAATTTGATATATTTTTGTAACATTTGTCGAAGGCTTTGAACAAAATTATAATACAATGAGTTAGTAAACAACATTTCTAACATAATGTGATATAATTGAGATATAGTATTTAGAAAACACCAAGAATGTCGAACATTATTAGAACACAATGAGTTGTAAATATCATGGTTTGTTAAAATTGTGTAATGTTTTTGTTACAATTTTCTAGTCGGGTAGGAACTCCTTCAGGATTGTCTGCAGAAATTCTTTAAGGGTGTTTAAGGAATTCGTTGAATAATGTTTTCAGAAATTCCTTTAGGAATGGCTCCAAGCATTCTGCCAAGAATCCCTTCAGGAATATCTTAAAGAATTCCTTTAGAAATGTCTTCAGCAATTCCTGGAAAAATAATTTCAGGGACTCATTCAAGAGTTTCTGTTCCTTCTTCATCTTCTTTAAAAGCTGTGCACCGTACGTCAGACACTTCATGCAACTCAACAGCACTCTCAAAAAGAGATTGTTTTTCCTTTGGCTCCAGTGGACTTTCTGGATAATGAACAGATTTCTTAAGTAGTTACGTTTTTTTTTAATCTGAGATTCCCTTAGTAATGTCACTAGGTCTTCTGATAGTTATATCATTGAGTCTCTTGGGAATCTACAGGGAATCATTCGGAGAAGTCCATAGAAATTTCTTTAAGAATATCTGCAGAAATTCATTCGGGCATTTCACCAAGGGGTCTTTCGGGAATACCTTCAGAGAAATGCAAATAATGCAATCAGCGATTCGTACGAGAATACCTTCTGGAATGTTTCCAAGCAATCCATAAGGAAAGTCATCTGTAAATCTTGCGGATTGATTTCAGTGATTCCTTCAAAAATGTCTCCAGTAATTTCCTCAACAGTTATTTATGCGTCTGAACATTATGCAACTATTTTTCATTATGCAACTCATATCAGTTGCGCAATGAACTAGTACGAAAACGTACGAAATGATACTGAAACAAATAACAAAGTTGAAATAATGATACTGAATTGCATAATAGTTATTGATGCAACGAGCTGCAAAAAGATAACATATTAGCACGATTCGTACATAAATACGATGAGTGCTGAAAAAATCGTTGCATACACAATTTTTTGTCGTTTCGAAAAATAAGGTTTGAATAGGTTTTTTTAAGGTTATATACTTCTGCAGAACGAAGTATGACTGAGTAGCATGGTCAATCAACCTCAATTAACATTCAGTTCATCCTACTATTACACACACGAAAATAAATAAATAAAATGGATGTTGGTGCCACTTTTCAGCACAAGTGTCGAAAAGTGGCACTTTTCGGCACTTATGTTTCAATGAAAAAAGTAGGCCGTTTGCTCTGTGAAAAGTTGACGTTTTCACAACGAAATGTCAAAAAAGTATTTTTAAGAATTCTTTCATAAATGTTTCCAGAAATTTCTTCTGGAATATCCTGAAAATTTGTAGGTAACCTCCAAAGATGTTAGGCTAGGCGCACCACGACAGCGTTCTATACGTTCAGCGAGCTTGTCTGGGTCATATAGACCAAGAACAATATGTCCAGAAGGATTTCTTCTGGAACGTTTCTAGGATACGTTTACCATAAATTCGTTCAGAAACGTCTTCAAAGATCCCTCCACCCTGAGTAATGGTGGAAGATCGTGAAGATAGAACCCGAATTCCAGACCGCTAGAGAAGAAACAGTTTGACCATATAACGATGGTCCATACTCGATCGGGGTAAAACCAAACCAAGACGAACGTATAACTCTTTAAGTTTAGCAAAACTGTTTTTGACCACAAAACCTTAAAAATTTAACCCTTGAAAAAGGTCCCAAATGGATCGAAACGTCGGGAATAATCAAAAACTAATGTTTTCCATTCCCCTTAAGGCTGTGAGGCCAAACCCTAACAGTACATAACCTCAGGATCTCCCCAAAAACATCTTCAAAGATTTCTTCTGTTCTCCCATTATCATTTTCCTGAAAAAGTTTGCTGTGGATTGATGTTTCACTCAACCGGGGTATATATGGTTGATTCTCTATAAAAGTGTACATAGTTAAACTTTTACGCATTGTCCACCCTTATTTGCATGCTCGTCGAATGTCATTGTTTATGTTTGCTCGTGTGGATCTACAGCATCCGCCTTTGTTTTTGTTGGTCAAACCCAACAAAACGAAAAGCAGTGTCCTATACGAAGGGACGACGTTCTCGCTTTTGAACTGTAGTTATTTACGCCATAAGTAAAAGGTTGATTAGCGTCTATATGTATGCCGTCAGTTTGGGCATCTGTTGGTCATTATGAAGATGGCGGTTTATTTAGGAAATTTGACCATCTGACCGTATATGGTCTGTTGCAGTTATATACAGTTATACTATCGGAATTTCGTTGTATATATACAGTAGACGTTCACTCGGAGCAAACGCTTTAACTGCAAGTCCGCTAACTGCAACAATTTTGCAGTTATCACACTGCTATCTGTCATGTGAAATGCCATCAGAGATGCGATGTTTTTCGCATGCACTTCTGTTGCAGTGCGATGTTTGCAGAATGCACATTGAGCTGTTCAAAAAAAGTCTCACGAAACCTACTGCAAGCCTATCCATATACGTGAGAACAAAAGATGTTTACAAAGTTCTTACAGATAGATTAACACGGGAAATCTGAACACAACCCACTACCACACAGGAATTTGGATTGGTCAATTGGCTGCATTTTGCAGCAACTGACAGTTCTTTGGCGTTTGTCAGTTGTTATAGTTATCGAATTTCATTCGATAAGTGAAACGTAAGCAGTTATCAAACGTCTTCTCTAACTTGAATAAGAAAAGTTAAGGTTTTCGTTCAACAAAATATAATCTAACCACAGACGTAACATCTGGAACATTTTTCGATCCAAATCATAGTCACGGAAACATATTCGCCCAATTCTAAAACGATTGAGTTGGGCCAACCATGAACTAGGTGGTGGTAGTAGGCAAACGTCAAACTGGAACAAAAACGATGCGAGCGCCACGAGTGGTCAGTTAACCAACTATCATTTTCTTTTTTTATCAATAAGTCGATATATCAATGTATGATGGGAATTATCAGAGTGTTATGTCTGTTCATCTGTGATCTACCTAATAAAACAATAAAAAGGATATCTGCATGGTTTATATTATTATTAGTTGAAGGTTTGGTCACATACAAACAGACGTAATACTTGCGAAATTTCTATCAACCACGCTTTTAACGATCATTTTAAATTTTCATAGTTGTGGCTTTCACAACCAGAGGCGCGCATATCGGCTTTCTATGCGTTTGACGTTTCACACTAGCGCCTTCTGTTGACGATATTGCACAACACAGTGATTCGTGCAACTTTTCCACCAGGTGATGGTAGTGTGAACTGGGCGATTGATTTCCATGAAAATCGTTCAAGGTGTTACGTCTGTCTGTGGTTTGGTGTGCATCAGGTTTCTTTTGGTTTGTGAGATGCGAATCTCGCGATATCTGAATGCTGATTACGTCTTTGGAGACGTATCGCCATTCTCAATGCATACTCTCATCAATTCCTCGATCACTCGGAAACATTTATGAATGGTTTTGATCTGTTTACTACCTGTCTTCTTGAGGGTCAGACGCTGAGGGGTGATGATTCGGCCACAGCCAAAAACGACGAATAATAGAGCTGTCAAACTTAACCGCGAAGCGACGAATGACGCGGAAGTGCCTACCATAGAGGCTTGCATCAAAAACATAACCTTATCGAATTCTCATACGATTTGTAAACATTGCCCTCAAATTTTTTTTGAGGGCAAGGACGGCTTTATGGACCGACGCCGAAGGAAAGAAAGAGAAGGAGACAGTGATGACGTCAGCGTGCAAGCGCTCATACCTCACCACCGACTACGGGCGAGCAGGACTGACTCTGCTGACCAACAAACCCCTCAAGAACGGCGACGGACGACAATTTCGTGAAACGATGGTCAATCTCGGCGGTCTATAATTAGCCTGCTCTTCGTTCACTTAGGCTTGAGCGAGGTTCTCAGTGGCCAAGAGGATACCATCCATGGGACAGTGGGCGTTCGATAATTGCAACATGATTACGTTTGGAAGCTACCGAACGTTATGCGATGAAAACAATAGTCGATTGATTAATTGACCAATGTCATGGACAGGGTTGCCAGTAGTTTTAGTTGAAAATCAGTAAAAAAGGAAAAAAAAGAGGAAATATCTATTAGGGAGAACAGGCATATAACATTATATGAATTTTGCTGTAAAGTGGGTGCGATACTGAGATTGATGATGAACATGTAAAACAAATAGTAAAAGTCCTAGAATTGTCAAATGACGTAAATTCTTCACTCAACGCTGAGGCATATCGACGGCAAAGCTATTGCTCTTATCGGACTTGCAAATAAATACATATATCATTACAGTGAAAAATCTTCCACCTACAAAGCATCTACCGTTCATTGCGAGCCGAGCAGCCATCAGTCACCATTAGCAGAATACCAAAAACTCAACGTTGACGACGGCGATGCTCCTGTTGTAGGTATTGTGTCCCAGAGTCTCAGCATTGTCGTTCGACAATCACCGTGTAGCCAGCAGCAAGCTGTGTCACGCTGCCGCCGTTCGCGTTCTGATTACTGTCAATTTGACAATAATTGTTGCGATAATAAATTTCGCTCTAAATTAAGAGACGCGTCGTCGTCGTCGTTCTGATTGGATCGCGCGTTCTGCGTAGCACGCTGCTGCTGGCTGTTATGGCGAGCTGGGTACAAAGTAGGCGAGTGCTTCCAACATCGACGCTCGACAAAGTCATTTGCTGCGATAGAGGAATTGTAGGAGGCGTGGACACAACAAATGAATCTGGCATGAGGCTCTGCGAGGTAATCATGGAAGAAAAGGGACTTCGAAATGGGCGATATGTATCCTATGAAATAACTAAAACATCAAGGCACACTAAAACTGCAAAAACTAGGCAATAAGGCAATCCATGAGACAGCTGATTCCTTTTGTTTACCATGCATTTTTGACATCCACTGATCGGGGTGACAGTTGAACACAAAAGAATTTGTCAAGCACGGACGACACTTGACGAAACTTTGTTAAGTTGTATTTACACTTTGTTTACACTTTCTGCTGTGACCCCATCGCGGTAAGTCACCATGGATTGTCCTATGTATACCGTCGTGGGTAGTCATCATTATCTGAAATGGTCAGCGATCAGGCAGAATGGACTGCGCGATTTTTCGGGCAGGTAAAGATAAGCTGAGGAATTCGTTAAACCTGAACTTTTCGACGTTATTTCGATGCAGATGTATCATTAAAAGAATAATAGTAGGGAAGTGGAACCATCATGGTAGGGGTCCTTTTCTGCTATAACTCAGTCAATTCTAAACCAATTGACACAATTTTTGGAACGCGATGAGAAACGTATAGTATCTAGCCGTGTACAAAAGTTCAATTCAATTGGTTTGGAATTGACTGAGTTATAGCGAAGAGTGCCCAAAATACCGGTCGCTGCTCAAGTGGTTCGCTACCCTATTTATGAAAATAATGTCAGAGATTTGAAATTTCAAGTGCTTGCAGGACATTTTCTCGAAATCATTGAAAAACAGATGGTCCGGTCTGACTTAACGCCGACCAAATAGCTCATCAAATATTGCGAATATCGTATCAAAAATGTTATGGTGTCATCCTCGTAGTTGCCAACAATTCCTGTCAAAAATGAGGTTTCTAGAGCGTTATAAAATGCCACTTTTAAGGGTCGATGAGACATCACATTTTTAGGTAGATTGATATTTTTTGGAATCTCAAACTCATGTTTATCATGTAGTATCAACCATGACTAGAACTTTATAAACTTGCTTTGTTGTCAATGTGGAACTAATTTGGTTCCCTTTACCCAGTTTTCACCCAGAAAATCGTTAGAAATTTAGAAAAAAAACCTTATTGCAATGGAAAATGTTCAATAGGGCACTGCACTGTTTTGATTTTGTATGGGAATTTAAAGTTTCGTGGCCTTGTTGTTTACAAAATTTCTGTAGGAGTGAAAGAGAAGGAGAGAATTTCATGCAATGCCCTATAGAGAAGCATTAGGCAGTCAATCTCTTAACATTCATCTAGAACGCTTAAAAAAGGTGGTGTCCATAATACATCACAAGTTTTCTACTGTAAATATAGTTTGGTCATTTGACGAACTACATGTAGATACTATGCGATTGCATACATGGAGGCGTATTCTGTAGATCTGGCGATATTTCCTCGATGTTAACAGAAACTGTAATAGGGTAAATAAATACTTCGTCGCATGCACTAATATTCGTTTCCTCAGAAGGAAAATATCTAATCATTACAGATATTCTTTCTTACATTTGCCGATGCCTCATTAGATGGAAGCAAAAAGATGTAGACTATCGACAACCACCCTCCTAAGCACTGGAAATCAAATAATTACGCAAAATTTCACGTTTCAATTTCACTCCACTTGCGACTTCCCAATTTTTCTGGAAGAGCGCAGTAGGCGTAGCCGCGATCAGACGTGTTTTGTTTTGCTCGTCGCGTATTTTTCGCGTTCGCCAATTTTTTTGTGATTCTGGCCGGTGCTACGCCATCCGGATAGCTTCCGCGTGTGAAAGAGTGCTTGTCATTTGTGAATTTTAATAGTGAGAAATGGATTGATTGATTTTGAAGAAATATAATAATTTATAATTTTCAAATGAATCGTGCGACAGCGGGGGGGGGGGGGGGGGTTAAAAATTGTGTGTGTTTGAATGCCGCTGCTAAAGAAGTTCGGATTTGGAAACGGTGCTGAAATTTGTTTCGAGAGTGTGGGAATGTGCCGTCTATTTCGCGTTTTCACGTAGAACGGTCAATGGCGCTACGCCTTCCAGTAGTTTTCCATAGTAAAGTTGTTGTAAAGGCGCTACGACTGCAGTATTCTGTCGTGTTTTTTTTACGTATGTGGCTATGAAAGTACCGCCATGCCATCAGTGATTCGCGAGGGATAACATAATCATCCCGTGTGGCTTAACATTCATATTTTTGTGGGAGCTAAAGTGACGTGTGTTCAAATGATGACTGACTGCAAGCACAACGGTGGCGAGACGAGGAGGAAGCCTGACTGCACAACGAAGACGTTCCCATGGTGATAGCAGCGCTACCTTGGATTGGATAGATTCCGGTGAGAATGTTCTGATTACTTTTACTATAACAAAATGAACTAAACTACGCGCCAGTTTCAAAGATTTCCTTTGAATCAGGAAGTGTGTTTGCATTATCATTGTCCAAATGACAACGGTAATGTACACATGCGGGGCTTATTGTAAGTGAAAGTGACTTCTGAATGGACGTGTCTCTCCAGCCATTCTGAAATGGGTCTCTGAATCTGCAATAGAGCTATCACCTTCTAACTCCCGGACTAAAGCTTTTTGCAATAGTGTCAAAATGATATTGCAGAAAACTTTCTTCCATAATACCACTGCCGGACAGTGGGGGTTAGTTTAAAGTGACCAGACGTCCCGGATTGTGCGGGACAGTCCCGGATTCAAGCTAGTCGTCCCGCACTGCAAAGTGTCCCGGAAATGTCCCGGATTTCAACAATTAAAATGTCGTTTTCTTGACCAACATGTTGAATTGTTTCAGTTCTTCTGAAAACCAACCTTTAGACAAATGTAAATATATATGCTAAGCAAAAACAAAATTTAACCAGGCTTACAATTGTTTTAGAATTTTGAGGATTTTAATCTGACATTGTATAAAGTAAAGGCAGAGTTGTTGGGAGGAGGATGAAGGTAAAATTTGGTTTTCATAAGCACTTCACACTGAAGTGGACTAATTGAGAGCTGACTGAACATTTTTGAATCTCTGCAAGTGAATTTAAAAGTGTCTTACCAGAATTTTGTTCATATTTTTTTTTTCAAAAATTCCAAAAATGAATTTCCAGTAACAATCCACAGGGCTTTCTTATAGAAATATCTGTTAGAACCCGTCAGATAAACATGCCTAAATGGCTACTTGATTCGTGGAAGGTTACATACAGGATTCCCCTTGTCAGATTTTCCCGGGGGGTTTCGGAAATAATCGAAGGATTTCCATAGAAGTATATGGCATATGGATCACTCTGCAAACTCCACCGGCGGTAGATTTTTTAGCTACAAATGGAAAGAATTCCAGGAAACAAATATCTTTTTTAGAAACGTAGGTATATTCTTATAAAGTTTGATAAAGATACACTTCATATTTGTGATGAAATATTGGAGAATTGTTTCAGAATACTTTCCAAGAAATGTTTTGGAAAATGTTCTCCAGTAATCCACCAGTACTTTACATTTGAATGCAACTGAAAAATTCCCATAGTTTTGTCAAAAACTTATTCCTGAATTTTCTCCAGCTATCCCTTCAATATTTGGCAGAAATTTTCCATGAAAAAAATCAGACATTTAGAAAAAAAATCTTAAGCTAGTTTTCCAAATTCCCTAGTTTCCTTGTAGAGATCTAATACTTTGTTCCCTGAGTGTCGTGAAAAAGTTCCCTGATCGTTAACCAAATTCCCCGTGAAATTCCCTGATTTTCCAAGCCCAGAAATAAATTCCCTAGCAGTCCCTGGCTTTCCAGGTAATCGACATCCTGGTTTAGTAAAACTGTATCCCGCATCAGAGCAAAATATATCTGGTCACTTTAGGTTAGTTGGATCACACACACACACACACACACTTGTGACTTCCCAATTTTTCTCGTTTTGCATGCGACGACGATAACCACACCAAAGCAGTAGCTAGTCGAGTTGATCGTCATCACCGTTCAATTTTCACTTCAGCAGATGCACTTGCTGAACCAACCTTCAACTCACACCCCACAAAAGCAGTGTAGTCCTTCAAAGATAGATTTCACTGCTACAGGAAGCAGCAAAAGCTGTTCAATTAATTAAATAAATCATTTTTTCCCGTCGGTAAAATGTAAACAACAAGCTTTCATCGTCTAGGGAGGATGCAAGCAAAAGTGTGCGTTGATTTTCTGCGTATACGAAACATCGTATTTTACAACCACAGAGAATGGTTTCCGCCTTGCACTGTGTAATGATCTGGTGGGCAAAAATATTAATTGGAATGTTTTGGTCGATATTCTCAAGCTACAACCACCTTATTTAAAAAGCTTTCCGTTCAATCATACTTTGTAAACATGATTTGATTTGCGTTGCGAAGAACTCGATCGACTTTTCGAATAAACACTTAAAGTCAAATCATAATTTTTGACCATCCTATGTACCATAGTGTCACGTAGAAAGTGTGCCCGGAATTCAATTCAGGTTTCGCCCTAAATAGACATGGGCAAGATGGAAATATAATTCGAGGTACAGTTGTTCAACCTTATTATTTTAAGGAAATTATAGTTCTTTCACAACGTGATATGAAAGCTAACTTATAAATTAGTAAATAATACCAAATTGGCAATGAGGCATTAGGAGAGGTGCAAGAATAAACTCGATCATTATTGGTCGGTGCTTGGGAAGACGAAAATTTGATAAAAACCCTAGTTATCAAATAGATGCCTGTTAAGCGGATATATTTGATTACTTGCAAGAAAATATTTGTTAATTTATGCTACTTCTATGACTTAACACTATTCATGGCTAAACATTGAGATAATTGCCCTGTCCAAATCATATATAGGGCACTGCATGAAACTCTCTCTTTCTCTTTCACTCTTACAGAAATTTTGTAAACAACAAGGCCAAGAAACGTCAAAATCCCATACAAAATCAAAACAATGCAGTGCCCTATACCTGAGGGTGTCTAAAACATGGGTTACGTACAAAAGGCTGATACACAAAAGGCTGAAATAACAAAAGGCTGAATGACAAAAGGCTGAATAACGAAAGGCTGAAAATATCAAAAGGCTGAAAAAACATAAGGCTGAAATATTTTTTTTTATCTGTATTAACGAGATTTTTAGCCCTGGGCTAGTTCATCTCGGGACCCACACTTTACTTCCCTTCCGAAGGAAGAACTCACATTTTGCGAGTTTGTCGGGAGTGGGATTCGATCCCAGGTCCTCGGCGTGATAGTCACGTGCTTTAACCATCACACCAGGTCCGCTCCACAGTCGGCAATGTTTTCTTACGAACCAGCCAAGGGCTGAAAGTCTCTTTAATAAAGACAAATCAATCAATCAATCAATGTTTTCTTGCTGTTTTTGTTTTTTCATAATATTCGTGGGGGTTGTTAAACAAGCTACGTCATATATGTATAGGGGGTATCCAAATTAGTGACGAAATACTACGAGGGGGGAGAGCGTATTAAAAATCGCTTTAAAAAGCTACATCATTTATGGACGCTCCCTAATAAGCATTTTTTCTTTTTTTTTCGATAATTTATTTGAAATTAGAAAAATTGTTTTTAGAAAAAGAAAATTGCTATGTTTTGCGGAATTTACTGCGGGAATTCCTTCAACAATGTCATTTTGGATTCCTTCAGCAGTTTATCATCGTTTTTTTTTTCGAAAGCCCTTTCGAAAAAAAATTTTGGCATTTCCAATTGGCTAAATTTTATCGTCATTTCCTTTGAAAGTTTCTTCGGCAATTCCTTCGATAGTTCTCTCCGTTAATTCTTTGTTTTATCTGGCATTTTTTTTTGCAATATCTTTATATATTCTCCACAAGTAATTTAGCAATTATTTAAAGAGATAATTTACAAATTCCTTCGAAATTTCTTTCTAGAATTTATATGGGAAATCACTCAGTCATGCCTATGCGAATTCCATTTCTTTTTATATTTCTTCTTTCAACTCTGACGACAAATTTTTTGAGAATCTCTCTAGCAATGTCTTTGGAAATTCTTCGGCTACACTTTTGGAATTTTTTTCCTACAACTCCTTTTAAAAATTCGTGGGAAATTTCGTTGGAAATTCATCCGGCAAATACGTAAGCTTTTCTTTCGTGAATTGATTTTGGAATTGTTTTGGTAGTGCTTTTAGAAACTTATTCAATATTCATTATCGCTTCTGCAACCCTTTTGAATGCTTCTTTAGAAATTCAGTTTTGATGTCCTTCAATTACTTCCGGATTCTCTTGATAGTTTTTGTTTCCATTCCTTTGAATACTTCTTAAGCACATCCTCCGGCATACTTTGTTAACTTTTATACTACTTCGAAAAATTCATTGGACATCTCTCTGGCCAAGACTATGGAATTCCTACGGCAATTTCTTAGGGATTTTTTCCGACAGCTTCTTCGGAAATATCTTCAGGAATTCTTCCGGCAATTGTTTTAGAATTTCTTTCGGGAATTGATTTTGGAATTCTTTCGATTGTGCTTTTAGACATTTATTTGCAATTTTCATGTTTTTTTGGATTCTTCTTTCAAAATGTGTGTGGGTTTGGCATTTGGCCATTTCTTTCGGATTTCCTTTGGCAGTTTTTGTTGCTAGTCCTTTGAACATTCATTCGGCAAATTCTATGTTAACATTTTTGGAATTTGCTTCGTGGAATGTTATAGCAAATTCTTTGAGAATTTCTTTTTCATTTTTTTTTTTTGAAATTTTTTTGGTAATTCTTTGGTGATTCCCCTCGGTCATTTCAATGTGGAGTCCTGGATTTTTTTTTAAATCGCAAAAAAAATATCTAATGTAATTTCCAGAGTAACAACATAATGATTTTCGAAAGGAATTGTCAGACGAATTTTCAGGGGAATAATCACATTTTTTTTTATATAGCCATAAAATGTACAAACGGATTGTAGAAGGAACTTTCTAAGTACCTGCCGAGTGATCCCCGAAAGGAGTTATTTAAAAACAATATCAAAGTAACAAATTCATTAGCAAATGGATTGCCAACGAAACTACCAAAATTACTGAAGAAGCAATTACCTAGCGTATTGCGAAAGGAAATGACATAACTATTTTCCAAAATAATAGCCGAACGAGTATAAACAAAAGTTGCCGAACAAAGTTCTGAAGGGATTACCGAAGTAGTTTTTTAAAAAATGCCCAAGAAACCAACGAAAAATTCTATAGCAATTGTTGGATCAAATCTCATAGAAAGAGTTTCCAACGGAACTACCGAAGAATTTCTGCCAAAGGTTGTTCCAAGGACATTACCAGCCAACAAATTCACAGGGAATTCGCAGAAACAATTTCCAATGAAAATTCTGAAAGAATTGCCCAACTATTTCCCGTAGGAATTGGCAAAGAAGTTTTCAGAAAACTATCGCAGAAATTTCCGAAGAAATTATCGACGGATTTTCTGAAGAAGTTGTCATAGGAAATCTGAGAAAACTGCAGAGGGAGTTCCTTTAGGAATTGCCGTAGAAATTCTGGAAGAAGCAGTTGATAATCTAGATTCCCAAAGCCATTTCTGAAGCATTACCTACAAGAATTGATGTAAGGAATTTCCAAAGAATTTTTGATTGTGATGTCAGTGATTTATAGATTTATAGATTTATACCATGGCAGAGGAAGTGTTCGAAAACAAATGCAACTTTGCAAAGAATCCGAGAGATAATATAGTCCACATTAGGCTGACACAAATTTCGAATTTCTCTAATGTCACCGCCCCCTTGGAAAATTTTGGTCGGAATCCGACATTTTGAGGGGGGACACAAATAAATTATTGAAGAAATTTAAACTTTTTAAAGTGAAATTAGAGTCGTCGAGAAAATTTCTTAACAAATCCGATGAGTTTGACGATTTTGCCTAATTGTTTGGGTAATTTTGCATCAAATGCACTTATTATTTATCATCCTCCCCCTTGACGAGTCAACGAGTAAAGTCACAAAAGAAGAAAATGAGATTTGTTCCGGCCTTATCTACTAATCAAATCTGGCTGAAAAACAAACTATAATCTTCGTTTTTAGAAACATCCTATACAGCTCTGTAAACAACCACCCAAGACCCAACCCGTATCGCGTGAAAACCAGTAAATTCCCCAAGTACGAAGTACACGGACAACACCTCGCCAACAAGCGCCAATAAAACCAAGCCCAATTATAAACAAACCATCCTCCCCATTCGCAAAAACTACTCATAACATTAAATAAGAAAACAGTTAACTCTATTTTACGTCTTGGAAGAAAAACAAACAAAAAACGGGAGGCACCGCACAAACATGGAGCACGACCCATCAGACAGAATCTCTCACTCACACAACTCAGCACTCGAGAATACCTCGCCTCACATCCCATCGTCGTCGGTCGGTCACCAGCACTCCGTCCCACCTTCACGAGTCAACCAAAACAATTCATAAAAAGAAACCCCCAATACCGCGCTGATCCACCCTCACGACGACGACGACGGCGATGCACGCCATTTTCCACGTGATGTTCCAGCAGCGAGTTGATTTTGGTACGACGACGACGACGAAAACGGCGAAAAAAAAATCTCACAAGTGTGAAATCAAAAGTGAGCAAGCAAATCAAGAGGAGCGCCACGACGCGTGAGAACCATTCAAGCGTCGCGTCCTCCGTAGAACGAACGAACGAACGAACCGAACGAACACACATACGCAGAAGATTGAGAACAATGGCCGGGAGCGGGGGCGCGGAGGCAAGAAGTGAGAAAATTGACCGAACGAGCCGTCGCCGTCGCTGCCGCGATGGTGATGAAGAGCTCAAAAGGGGCTGTCCATAAACCACGTGGTCATTTTTTTGGGACTTTTCAACCCCCCCCCCCCCCCCCCACGTGGTCATTAGTCCATACATTTTTTTTATTTGTCCATACAAAATGATCATTGGCCGAACCCCCCCCCCCCCCCCCTAATGACCACGTGGTTTATGGACAGCCCCAAAGAACAATTATGCTCTCGTTTGAGAGTGCGGGTGTTGAGATGATTTTCCCGGTGAGTGGGTGGGTGGGTGGTGAATGCGAGAGTGAAGGGAAAGGATGAATTTTCCCGAATCGCAGTATGCGACGAGCACACGAAAGGGAGCGGAGAAAGTTTGAGAGAAAAAGTGAAGAAGCGTGAGAGTATTGAACTTTGAAGCATCCTCGCGAGCCTAATTTTTGAACAGTGACGCGAGTGAGAGTGTTTTGATGGAGAGAAAGGTGGGAGCGAGTTGGCGAAAATAACTCTCTCGTGTTGATTCGGCGAACGGCGTATTCGTCTCGCGTACGTTACAACAGCAGCAGTATCAGCACGCGGTCTTTGCAGCATCCAACTCGAACCTACCTGCTGGATCTCCGCCCGCAACAACGTGCAATGTCGGCGGAAACTGGAGCGGGGGAGTCGTGAGCGTTGAAAATCGATAAAATTACATCTTTCAATTGCTCTTGACGAACATTTGGAGCGTGAGGAGCTGCGGAGAAGCAGGGAGAGGCGAAGAAGCAACAACAGCATGCAGCGCACGTACCTACCCCAGTAGTATGAGGGAACAGGTGAACAACAACACACCAATACCAGTAGAAGGGACACCCGTTGGGGGCACTTCGATCCTACGGCATGGCACACGCAACGCCGCACAAATACATGGGAAACTAGGTCCACGTTTTCTGGCGAAAGCACATTGATGGGGTTCTCTAGAAAGTGGTGGCCAAAACTGACAAAAAAGTGTATCAAATACGTGGCCAGAAAACTTGAAGATCATGTGATTTTAAAAACTGGCAGCGCTGCTCATAAAGGGGTCAATGTAACCACAGCCGACCAAATATACCTCTACGTCTGAACAAATTCATGCGGATAGCAGAGTGTTGGTGGGATATGGTTGGCAAACGGTTCACACATTGGTGCGTGGATGCCAGGCGTATGGTGATAGAATTGTGTGTTTTATTGTTCTGAAGATATGCGACACAATTCGCATGATTGCATACCTCGTAGGCGTTATCTGACAGATAAAAATGCTGTGAAAGTTTGGAAGGAAGAGAAACGACTTTTTCAACCCATTTCTGTTCTAGCGATGGCTATGAACATGTACATGAACATGAGTTGTATATGTAGAAAGGAAGGAAAAGGTATATAGGAAGATACAATGTACGAGGGAAGAAACGAGCCAGGGACTAAACCCAGAGCTTTCTGCTTACGAATCAGAAGCGGTAGCTACTAGACCACCAAGCGTATTCAGTCTGGCGGCGCTGCTCATAAAGTTAAAGAAAAAATAGAATACTTAAGATACATTATGAGGTAGCAAATACAGAATTACGGTAAAGTTGGCGTGCGTGATTTGGATAGTGAAAAGATACATTTTTAGGCTGGCAGCACTGCTAAATCAGGGGTATAATCTTAATTTATATTGTCAAATTTAAACATTAATTTTGAATTTTCTGTAAACAGGGATCTGAGCTTGAATCTGAGTCTCCGCAGATATTCGATTAATGATGACTGTTTATCAAGCTGGAATACGATAAAATAAGCTTATCATGTAGGATTCATTCTAATACATAACACACGTAAACTAAACAAGATCTAAGTGAGCACAAACTTTCATTTAGTTTTTTTCTATATATTATGTTTTGGATAATGTTTTTTGTCAACTGGCAAGACTGCTCAAGTCCCACAAAAAAAACACATTTTTTAAGCTGCTTAATTTATAAACACTTCCATCAGGGAAAATGCAAATTCAGGCCAAACATATATAAAGGTCCTATCTGCAGAAGAGAGGCTCTCTTTGGTTTCCCTCTCTTTTGGTAATATCTCAGCTGTTTTGCTTTGGTAATATCTCAGCTGTATTTGAATTATGATTGCCTGCGTAATTATTCGACTGGATGATTTCTCAATTTTAACTGGCTTTCGCAGTCTAGGGGATCAAAACGGATAGTTTTGTTCTGCCCGACGTTTCGGCACTTTGTATTTGGCCTTTTTCAAGACAGTTCCACCCTTGAAAAAGGCCAAATACAAAGTGCCGAAACGTCGGGCAGAACAAAACTATCCGTTTTGATCCCCTAGACTGCGAAAGCCAGTTAAAATTATGATTGCCTCCTTGCAGAGAACGATGGTCAAAACAATCGTCTTATGATTTGTACTGCAAAACTAGTTGAAAAGTGTACCATTACATTGCAATTATTTAAAGAGAAAGTTAACGAAGAGAGGCTCTCAAATGCAGATAGGACCTATTGAAATGTTTGGCCTGAAATATCAAAATAATATATCTAGTCCTCATACACCTTGAATAAGACCGATTTATTGATTTTGACCTTAACTTATTCCTCGCGACCACTGTGAAAAACGGGTGAAAGTATGCTGGAAGAGACCCGTGTGGGGGACAATCAGTTTCAAGCGGAAAGCTCACTTGAATGAGACGTTGGCCACCTACCTTACCTTTCTACCTACCTACCTATTGAGAGCAAAGCTGGCGTATGACGACAACGTACGATGCAAGAGATGAAGGTATCCGTAGCAACAACCAAACCACAGCAACCGAGAGAGCGAACTGAATCAGTGATGCCAGATCTGTTGTAAGAGCTAAACATTAGAAGCAGTCTGATGCGACCATGGTCCATCGAGTTTTGACTTCCACGACGATCGGATTTTATACGACGCCGGATGTAATAGAATCACCCTAATTTATCCGGGCCGAAAAGCCAATTGTAGAGGGCTAATGTTGACGATTTCAGGTTATAATCTATGTACAGACTAGACTCCTACTACACGATTGGTTCGGGGGTGCAGTAGGAATCCGTGTTGTAGGAATCCCAGAGCTTATGGGATTTCGTCTAATTGGCGGTGTGAGCGAATATCTCTGGCGTATTACAAGATAGCACCATACTTTCTTTGGAAAAGTTGTAGTACTAGAATAGATCTAGCACACAATGCCAACTATCATCCAATTAGTTGGCAATTCCACACTACTGAGCGCTGCCTACAAGGTACTCTCTCAAATTCTATGCCGCCGTCTATCACCGACAGCAAGAGAGTTCGTGGGGCAATATCAGGCTGGATTCATGGATGAACGCGCTACAACGGACCAGATGTTCGCCATCCGCCAGGTGTTGCAGAAATGCCGCGAATACAACGTGCCCACACATCACTTGTTCATCGATTTCAAATCGGCGTATGATACAATCGATCGAGAACAGCTATGGCAGATTATGCACGAATACGGATTCCCGGATAAACTGATACGGTTGATCAAGGCGACGATGGATCGAGTGATGTGCGTAGTTCGAGTATCAGGGACACTCTCGAGTCCCTTCGAATCTCGCAGAGGGCTACGGCAAGGTGATGGTCTTTCGTGCTTGCTGCACAACATTGCGTTAGAGGCTGTGATAAGGAGAGCGGTGATAAACACGAGTGGGACGATTTTCACGAAGTCCGTTCAGATGCTTGGTTTCGCTGATGATATTGATATTATAGCTCGTAAATTTGAGATGATGGCGAAGACAAAGTATATGATGACAAAGGGCTCCAGGGAGGAATCACCTTGCCCGCCACCCCGAATTTATATCGACGGTGATGAAATCGAGGCGGCTGAAGAATTCGTGTACTTGGGCTCACTGGTGACCGCCGACAACGACACCAGCAGAGAAATTCAGAGGCGCATTGTGGCAGGAAATCGAGCTTACTTTGGACTCCGCAGAACTCTACGATCGAACAAAGTTCGTCGTCACACGAAGTTAACTATCTACAAAACGCTGATTAGACCGGTAGTCCTCTATGGACACGAAGCATGGACCCTACGTGAAGAGGACCGTCGCGCCCTTGGAGTTTTCGAACGGGAGGTGTTGAGTACCATCTACGGCGGAGTGCAGATGGAAGACGGGACTTGGAGAAGGTGAATGAACCACGAGCTGCATCAGCTGCTGAGAGAACCAACCATCGTCCATACCACGAAAATCGGGAGGCTACGGTGGGCGGGTCACGTCATCATTATGTCGGATAGCAACCCGACTAAAATGGTTTTCGAGAGCCATCCGACCGGTACAAGAAGACGTGGAGCGCAGCGAGCTAGGTGGGTCGACTCAAGTTGAGGACGATCTGCGGACCCTACGCAGAGTGCGGAACTGGAGACAAACAGCCATTGACCGAGTGGAGTGGAGGCGGCTACTATGTACAGCAGAGGCCACCCCGGCCTTAGCCTGACCGGTAAGGTAATACGAGGGAGTTTTAGGGGCGTTTCAAGGAGATTCAGGGTTCCTGGGGGTTTCAGCATAAATAACATTTTTATAGTCAATTAGACTAGAAGAGGCTATTCGAACCATCATAAAACCAAAACAAAAAGTATAAGGTTTTATGACGGTTCTTAAAACCTCTACAAGTCTAGTTGGTCATTAAAATTTTACTTGAGAGGAGTGACTTCAGGCAACTCCATGGGCGTTTCAGGTGTGTTCCAGGCTGTTCAAGGGACGTTCCATTGGGGATTGAAGATGTGCCCAAGTGTTCCAGAGAGCTGCATGAGGTTTCAGGAATGTTTCAGGGGTTTTCAATGGTTTTCAGAGGTGGTCCAGGGAGCTTTAAGAGCGTTCAATAGGATTTCAGTGACGTTTAAGTGTATTCCAGTAGGTTTCAGGAGCGTTTCAGAGGTTTCCAGGGGGTTTCAAGGGATTACTGGGGCTTACCGAAATCCGGGGTCAAATTGATCTCCGGGTCGAAATTGATCAGACGTTTTTCAGTTAAATACAGCATTCTTCATGTTTTTTCCTTACGAGTATCGTGCTGTTGGAATCTGATACGATACGATACTTCTATGGAAACTATTGAGAGCATGCTTTATCTAATGGAAAATCGTCTGATAAATTTCAACTAGGAGATCAATTTGACCCCGGTTTACAGTAACAAAAAGTTTCAGGATTGTTACAAATGACTTCAGAGGGAACCAGGGGCGTTCCAGAGGTTATCAAGGGATTTGACGGGCATTTGGTTCAGTGACATTCTAAAGGTTTTAAGGGATGTGTCAGGGTGTTCTAGTAGGTTTCAGGAGCGTTACAGGGGCTTAAAGGCGATCAGGGTCCTTACAGGGATTTTCGGTGGTGTTCCATGGGGGCTTCAGGGGGTCCAGCGGGCATTCCAGGGGTGTTCCAGGGTGTTTCAGGAGCATTTCATAGAGGTTTAGAGATGTACCATGGTGTTCCAGTGGGCTTCAGTGGATTTCAGGATCGTTACCAATTTTTTCAGGGGGTCTCAGTAACATTTCAGCGAATTTCAGGCGTGTTCTAGATTGTTCAGAAGGTCTTAGGGGCGTTCCATAAGTGTTTTAGCAGATTTTAGGGGGTTTTAGGGTTTTTTGTGGAGCTTGAAGAGCTTTTCCTGGGATATATCTCTGATGTCACCTGAAACGTCTCAAAACTCCCTCTAAAAACCCGTGACATTTCCTTGAAAGCTTTTCAAATTCCTCCTAAATTCAAGGGGAAACTCCTACAGCACCCTCCTGTAACACCCTGAAAATTCTTGAAACTCCTCAGAAACATTCCTGCCACCTCCTTAGAAGCTCTTGCTCTTACTCTGGCTCTGGCTCTGGCTCTGGCTCTGGCTCTGGCTCTGGCTCTGGCTCTGGCTCTGGCTCTGGCTCTGGCTCTGGCTCTGCTCTTCTCTGACTCTGGCTCTGGCTCTGGCTCTGGCTCTGGCTCTGGCTCTGGCTCTGGCTCTGGCTGTGGTTCTGCTCTGCTCTATTTGCAAGTAGCTTACCATTCCCAATGCGCACTTCCAGGAATTCTAAACATTATTAAATCAATAACGGCGCCGGCCACGTCCTTACGGTTATCGAGGAAAGGAAGGAATGTCAGTATGACGTGCGATGCTACTAAAGATTGAGATCACCACTACTTCTCGTCGGTTGCTACGAGAAGGAGTTTTTGTTGGTGAACCACAACCACTTTAACTAATGCTGTCATTATGCTGATTGTGTAAAAGATGTCCATAAGTTTCAATTACAAAAATAGTTTATACGTGCACATTTAAAAGATACATCAGTGTTTCCACAGTTTGCCATTATTATTAATCTCCAAGGTTGAAGGACATCAACTACATATAATATTAAATTCTGTGACTGAAGCAGCTGGCCAAATTTCTATTTAAACGCAGTCATTTTGTGGAATCCACCCTTTCTTCCTCTCCCCACCAACTTCAATTTATCGAGCAGCAGAATTCAGGCTCGTGTTTTATTAGCATATAATTAATAGTGGTCCATTGATTGCAGTGATGATTTACCGCTTGACGGATTCGTCATTTTCCACCTCAAAGTAATAGGGTGATGGGCTCTGAAACCCCTGATAACTGCGGCTATTTTCCTACATACATTAAACGAATTGACAACGAACGAGGATGGGCGTTGGATCAGCAGCGGAGGAGCGCTCCTCGTGGTGCCCCCGCCGAGCAGGAAGAATCTGCTGCACTTGATGAATTGTGTGCTGCGTAATTAATTAAATCAACAATTAGACAGCCAAAAGGGGAAGCGCTGAACGGAAAACTGCGTGGCGCACAGTGAAATTCCACTGGGGACACGCCAAAATCAATAAGCTGCCTGCCTGCCTGCCATAGTCATAGTAATGAAACAGACTGCTGGGAATTAGGCCTTAAAGATTCGCTGAATCAATTATGGGTTTATCGAGTGTATTTAATTAGCCGCGAAAAAAGACGCTTGGATACCTGTGCAATGTCCTGTGGAGCTTCTATTTTCATCAACGTGTTTGTTCGATTAATTCTAATGACGGAAAACATTCTTTATTGTGTTGTATCTTCTTCCCTCTTCATTCCATTATTCTTTAATAACATGTTTCAAACATTCTATTTTGGAAAATCCTGGATGAGTTCGTGAAAAAAATCTTCAAAAAAACTTGAATCACTGGAATATTTTGCGAAAAAAAAATCTATGCCAAATTTTCTTAAAAATCGTTGAGAAATTTCTGAAGAAATTATTGAAAAAAAAAACTAACTAGATATGTAAGGAAACCTCTGGAGAACATCTGGAAGAATTCGTGGAAGCCCTACATAATCCACGGAGCAATTTCTAAAGGAATTCTTGGAAGATTTTCTAAAGAAATCTTTGGAGAAATTGTTGGAGGAATCACTGAAGGATTTTTCCAATGAACTGAAAAATAATCTATAGAAATTCGATTTTTATATAGAGTTGCTTTGAGCATTCTGAAGTGATCCATGCAAGATTTTTCGAAAGAAACTCTGGAGGGATTTCAGAAGGAACCCATGGTATAATTTCGGTGAAAGTCTATGAATGGTTTCCTTGAGAAATCCTTAGAGAAATTTCTGAAAAAATATCAAAAGAGTTTTTAAGAAACAGTTTATGAATAATTTATGGAAAGAATTATTTCGAGGAATCCGTGGAAGATTTTCTGGAAAGAATTTCTAGGGGATGTGGAACCCATGCAGCAATTTAAAAATTTAAAAAGCCCCTGGAAGATTCTCTGCAATTTTTTTTGTAGAAATCTCTAAAACATTTTTGAAGAAATCCCCAAGAGGGATTCCTGCTTGAATCACTCAAAAATATAAAAAATAAATCTTTGAGAAACCCATAAAGAAATTGCTGAGACATTCCTTCGGAAATTTTAAATGATATCCAAACGAAAGAAATCCCTGCAAAAAACGTTGTAGGAGTTTATGGAGGATTGTCTGAAGAAATTTCGGGAAGAATTTCTGATAAAAACACAGAAACACTTCCGAAAGAATATTTGGAAAATTTCTGAAACAATTCTTTGAGTATGTGGCGAAATTTTGGAAGAAATTTTTAAAGGAATATCTGATGGATTTCCTGGATGAAGTGTTAAATAAATCCCTGAGAGAATTGCGGAAGGAATTTCTGGAATAATTTCTTAATCGTATATCAATTTTCAGAACAAATCCAAGGAGGATTTTAAAAATAATTCTTTAAATAAATTTAGATATTTTTTGAAAAAAAAAAACAATGCCCGAGAGATTGTCTGGAGAAATCTCTGAAAAGTAAAGCATTGGAGATATACAATTCTGAATATGTATTCTGAATTTCTGGACTGAAATAACCCATCTAACAATTTTGAAAGGAATCCATGTAAACTTCCTTAAAAAAATGTCTGCTCAAATCTCTGAAAAATATCATGCAAAACTCTCTGAAGGAAACCCTAAAGAAATTTCTGAAGACATTTCCTCGGAAATTTCTAAAAAATTCCTTGAAAATTTATTGAAGGAAGCCAGGAATTAAAAAAAAAAGCAGGAATAATTTTCGGAAGAATTCTTAAAACAATATCTGATGGATTTTTTGAATACATACCTGCAAGTACATATTACGTAAGGATCTGCGGAAGGAATTTATGAAAACATCATGTAAGAATTTCAGGAATAATTTGTTAAGGAATGGGTGGAGGATTTGTGGGTAGAAATCAAGTGTGGATTTAAAAAAATGTTTAAAAAATTTGGTGAATATTCAAAAAAAAATCCTGAGAGATTGCCAAAGGAAAACTGAATTAAGCAGCTTTTGAAATGAGTCTATGGAAGATTTAGAATAGGAGCTCTTTGTGAAATTTCTCAGATAATCCTAAGACGAAGTGTAAAAGGATTTTTTTGGAGAATTTCTTCTAAAATATTGTAAAGGAAATTTATGAGGATTTTTTTTTAAGATAAGGTACACGGGACAAGTGAAACGGGTGGGGCAAGCTGAAACGTGAAGTTTTCCAAAAAGTTTGCAAAACCAAATGGATAATTGTCCTTTACCAAAAAGTAGTTCCATTCAAAAACTATGTGGCGTAACATCCTCACTGGGACAAAGCCTCTTCTCAGCTCACTGTTCTATGAGTACTTCCACAGTTATTAACTGAGAGATAAACTGATAGAAGCACTTTGGAGAAGTTGTTAAATGAATTCTTAAGAGAACGCCTGCAGAAACTCCTAGAGGTATTTTTGAGCAATATCGTGCAGGTTTTACTGATAAAATACATACAGAAATGCCCTGAAAAATTCTCAAGGAAATGCCTATATGATATACTACATACAAAAAATTGTGGAAGGATAATCAAAATACAGTACTTTTCGATTATATCACGAATGAAAAAAATTTTCGCGTGATATATTGGAGCGTGATATAATTGAAACATCTTTTACCGAAGGCGTTTATTAATCAAAATACACTTGCACACAAAAAAAAAACAAAAAACGAACAAAATATCAAACCCGGTAATGGAAGTCAAATATTCTTGTATGTAATTATTTTTTAATGTCTCTGAAAATAAAATCAAATAATGGAGGTATTATTTGCACTTCTACACCATAGTTTTTGAACTTCATGCTTCCATATGTTGTCGATTTTCAATCTTTACACAGCAAAATAAAGATAATTGCTTAAATTTATCGTCGAGTACATAACATTTTCAAAAGTATTTCCAGAAGGTTGAGAATTTCTGGTTTAAAAATCAAAATTTGACGTTTTTGCGATGTTGTCGCGTTAGGCTTTGTTGTACAATTGTCTCGAAGTGTAAAGGTTCTGTCTTTATTTTCTGACGTTCGATATGCTGGTTGGCATCAATTGAACAGCATATCAACTTTAAAAATCCGATAAATTTACAAAATGTTTGTTATCCCTTCGGAAGTGAAGTGAAACCGTAGGTCCTGACATGAACGAGCCCCGTATTGTAAAGCTCGTTAATAATAATTAAAACACAAAAAAAAAATCAAAGTAAGTTTCTAACGGAAACCGCCTTCTTCTTCTACTTCTTATTTGTGACTCTTCGTTCCCAATGGAACTAGGGCTGCCTCTCTTCAACGTAGTGTTCTTTGAGTACTACCACAGTTATTAATTGAAGGGCTTCTTTGCCTGCCATTGTATGAATTTGTATAAAGGACGAACACGATGAAATTGCCACACAGAAAATATTGTATAACTTTTGATTGCGTTCGTCAAAATAGCTAATTTTTTGACCATGAATAGTATATTATGTGTAGCTAATACCATAAAATTTTCATTAAAATCGGTGTATTGTCGATATCATAATATGAGATTTTAGAAAATTTGGGCACCCATTTCAAAAAAAATACTTAGGCTATAACTTTTTTGTTACCTCATCAAAACGTTTGAAAATTTCACTCGATATTCTTAACATAGTATCAATTAAGTGGTAAAAATTTGATCGAAATCTGTTCAGTACTTTTTCTAGTAAATATCCAAAGCTCAAATCGCTTCAAGGTAAATTTTAGGTATTTTTTACCATCTTTAGTTCCGCGTGCACTATTTTGACTGTAGAACTGGTAACACTGTCCCGATTTTTATGAAACTTTGTTGTGTTAAACTGTTTACAGTGAAAATTTCAGCCATTTTTGTTGAGTACTTTCAAAGTAAGAGCAGTTTGAATTTCACTATACCAAAAACCACATCTGCTTATTGTGACATAGTGCGACATATATGGCTATAACTTTTTAACGGTATGATCAAATTGAATGAAATTTTGACAAACTACTTCTACATACATACTTTACGTACATAAAAATTTTCATTGAAATCGGTTCAATGTTTTTGGCGCCAGCGTTGAAACGGCAAAAAAGTGATATTTTCTTGGATATTTTCCAAAATCAGGCCAAACATGTCTAAAGGTCCTATCTGCAGAAGAGAGGCTCTCTTTGGTTTCCCTCTCTTTCGTTAATATCTCAGCTGTTTATATGTATTATGAATGTCTCCTTGCATTGAACGATGGTCAAAACAATCGTCTTTTGATTTGTACTGCAAAAATAGTTGAAAAGTGTACCATTACATTGCAATAATTGAAAGAGAAAGTGATCAAAGAGAGCCACTCAAATGCAGATAGGACCTTTTGAAATGTTTGTTTGCACAAGATTCTCAAGTGGCAATTTTCTTATTTCAACGATATCTCCGCCAATACTCAACCGATTTTAATGAAAATTTTATGGTATTAGCTACACATATTATACTATTCATGGTAAAAAATAGCTATTTTGGCGAACGCAATCAAAAGTTATACAATATTTTCTGTGTGGCAATTTCATCGTGTTCACCCTTTATTGTGGGTCAAGTACAATTATACACTATGCATAGGAAAGTCTAGAAAAGTTCCCGACCGGAATAGGAATCGAACCCGCCGTCTCTGAATTGGCGATTGAAAACCATATTCACAAAAGCTAACTGGAGACCCCTGATGGAAAATGTAACGCGTGGAATTGACGCATACAGACCGGACTCGATGCAGAGCGAAGCATGGGAATGTAACTCTAGATAATCGAATCCTGTGTCCGGTCTGTCACCAATGGCACCATAATCGTATACTAATGTGCAAAATATCTTACTTATGACGATTCATGTATCCTATATAGTTTGGAATATGTGCTCATAGCGTGAAATAATCGAAAAAAATAGCGTGCTAAAATCGAGTGTGATATAATGGAGCGTGATTAAATAGAACCGTGACAAAATCGAAAAACCACTGTACAATACCTGGAGAAAAAACTGAAGAAATGTCTAGAGGAAATCGTGAAAGAATTCTTCAGAAAATCCTTAGAAGAATTTCTGGAGTATCCGAGGGAAGATTCTCCGAGGGAACAATTTCCTTGGGTGAATTTCTGAAGGAATCCGCGGAAGACTTTCTAAAGAAAACCGTGGAACATTTTCATTAGAAATTATTAGAGGAACATCTGATGAAATCTCTGGAAAATATCTAAAAAAAATCGTGGAAAATCCACAGAAAGAAACTTTCGATAAACTCTGAAGGAATCCATGGATCAATTTTGGATAGAGACGAATGACGAGAACGGTAAAGTCTCTCTAAACAAAAAAAAAACGGATTGATGGATTCATAGATTTGTATAGGATTCACGTAACAATATCAGAAGAAATTAATGCATGATTTTCTTAAGAAATCCTTGGAGAAAATACTGAAGTAGTCTCCTGGAGGAAAATCCTAAAGAATCTCTTAAGGAAGTATGAATAACTGAAGCTAACTTTGGAAAAACATGCTGAAGTGTTTCTACTTTTTAACGAGTTGTTAGAAGAATTTCTGAAATATTACGTGATTTTGATAAAGAATCTCTGAAGGGGTCTTGAAAAGAATCCATGGTAGACCTTCTGAGGAAGTCTTCCGGAGGCTTCTTTTTGAGAAATCCTTGGAGCCATCCATGGAAGCTTTCGTAAAGGAGCATCCATTAAGTACGTCACTCAAAAATAGGGAATTTTCGGAAAAAATACTCAGAATAGTTTTTTAAGCAATCCTTGATAAATTACTGAAAAAAAAAACAATCGTGAAAGACATTCTGAAGGAATCTTTGGAGATATTTCTAAACAACTTCTCAACTGAATATCTGATGGAATTCTTGGACGAATTTACGAATGAACCCCTAGAGGAATTTCGGAAGGAACTGCTGGAGGAATTGGCGAAAGAATCATTGAAAAATTTTATAAAGGATTTTCCTAGAATAATTTTCAAACAATCCGTAAAGCAATTTTGGAGGGAACCCAGAAAAGATTTTCAAAAGTATTATTTGGAAAAAAAAAATCCTTTGAAAGAATCCCTGAGAGATGTGTAAGGAGATGAAGATGGTCTACAGGTAATAACATGATAACAGCATATAAGCAGGCGGGGAAGTTCATTTGAAGATTAAATGTCAGTCAATGGTCTAATTTTGGTACGCACAAACGCTTGCCGGAAGGCGTCGTAAGTATAAAAATAGCATTTGCTCTTGCATTTGCTTCATCAGATTACTACAAGATGGTCTTTAGAAACCCCTGAAAGAAATTCCTAAGTGAGATTCGAAGATAATTCTGAAGGAACTCTGAACTTCTAATTTTCCGAAGCAAACCCAGGAGAAACGTTTGAAGGAATCCTCGGAAGTGTTTCAGAAGGAATAAATAGAGCGGTTTTTGACAGGAATTATAGGGAATTTCTGTGGGAATCTTTGGAAGAATTTCTAAAAGAATCTCAAGAGGATTTGATCAATCACTGTTGGAAGAATTTATAAAGAAAACTTTGTATGAATTTCAATATCATCTTTTTCTGATATAATTTCCTATGAAAGCCGTTGGGCAATTTTTGTGGGAGCCCAGAGAAGACTTTCAAAAGAACTCTTGAAAGAATTTTGGTGGACTTTTTGAACAAAAAAAAAATGCTTGAGAAATTGTTTTAAGAAATCTTTGAAAAAAAGGAAAGTAAGTTTTGAGAACTACTTCAAAGTTTTCATTTTCTAATCTTCGGAAGAGATCCCAGGGGAATCTTTTGAAGGCAACCACAAGAAAGCTCTCAAAAAGATTAATGAGAGAAGTTTTGGAAAGGAAGCAATGAAAAACTTGGCGAAGAAGTTCTTGGAGAAATTTCTGGAGGAACTGTTAAGTTTCGAACTGTTTTCTTTATGAATTCTTGTAAAAAATCCAAAGAGAACTTTGAAGGATATTTTTATGGCATCTACAGAAGATTTCAGATGGAAGGGTTTTCTTCAGGAAATCGCTGAAATCAATTCTCAAAAAAATCTCTGGAAGCATTCCTGAAAGAAACTGGAGTAGTTTCCGGAAATATTCGTTGAGTAATTTCCTGAAGAACCCCATGGGTGTTTTATGAGAAATAAACAGCTAAACAGGTGGGAATAGCTCGCTGATGTAGTATACGATTTGGTTCAGAAACGACCTAATCCAATTAGAGGTTAAAACAATCCCTGACAAAAAATCCGAATGATCCTTGGAAGATTATTAAACAAAATATTTTTCATAACCGCGATGATACTGGTTTTAAAGGGATAGAAAAAGAAAGGCTCACGAAGATCTAGACTCTAGAGGGATCGAGAGGGAGGAACAAATGAATGAAATTAGCTCTTAATGGAGGAGCAATGGAGAGTCTCAGAAAGGACTTTCATTAAATGTTGTTCAGAGAGTTTAGAGTAGTTTCATGGGGCTTCTTAATTTTTAAGTAGGTTCCAGAGTGTTTTCCGATGAGTTTCAGGGGTTTTCAGAGACATTTGTGGTGCGATTCTTGGAGGATTTAATGGATTTCAGGAGAGTTTTGGGGTGTCTTAAACCGATTCAGAAGGTTTCAGGATATTTCTGGAGCATGTCAAGAAGTTCCAGAGGACTTTCTGGGGCATTTTACCGGTTCCAGCAGATTTTATTGCATTTCATGGGTGTTCCCGCATGATTCATGGCGTCTCAGAGAGATTCATAGTCTTTTCAGAGATGTTCCAGAAAGATCCATGGTATTTCGGGGGTGTATAAAACTGGCAAGGTATTAGGCAATTTGTTTCTGAAATTCGCGAAATTTCGCATAGGGTTTCAGGGGATTGGCGGAAACTTTCAGGGGTATTTTTAGAGTGTCAAGGACGTTTTAGGGGATTTGAGGGCCGTTTCTGGATGTTTTCAGAGGAATTACGGGGATGTTAGGAAGTCCCAGGGAATTTCAAAAAACGTCTAAAGGGACTCAGAGAGTTTCAGAGGTTATTAGGGAACCCAAGAGGGTTTTCGTGGATGTTTCATGGGTTCTCAATGAGTCTCGTGAGATCCCATGGGGCCTCAAGTGGTTTAAGGGATGTTTCATATGGGTGGTTCTCAGAATTGTTTCAGAAGGTATTAGGGGTCATTCAAAAATGACGAAGATGGAAAGGAGATTCTGAAATTTGCTGAAAAAGGATGGACGTCATACTTTAATCACCCCTCGTAAGGTTGCAAAGAATATCAAGCGTTTTAAGGTGGTTCCAGGGAAAATTTAGGGGCGTTTCAGGGGGCATTGTATGGCGTCATAGAGGGTTCAGAGCGTTTGCATGAGCGTTCCACGGAATTTTAGAGTGCTCCGGGTGCATTACAGGTTGATGCAGGTGGTGTTTCAGGGCTCTCAGGGTTTTTGTGAGCTGTAAAGGGAGATTCTGAAAGGGTTCCAAGAGGGTTCATTGCGTTTCATGGCTAGTTAAAGGATTTTCAGGAGCGCTTCAGGGCATCTCAAGGGAATTTATGTTTTTATTTTCAAGTGCGTTTCAATAAGTTTTAGAATACTATAAAAGCGTTTCAGTGGGGAGGCTTCAGAGATTTTTTTGGGGCGTTTGTGGGATATTCACGGGGTTTAATGGGATTTTCAGCGACTTCAAGGGGCTTAGGAGGGTTTGCAGGAGATTTCAAGGACATTTTAGGGGGTTTCAGGGAGCTTTTGGACCGTTTAAGAACGATTCTGGAGTTTCCAGAAGGATTTAGGGGCTTTACATGGCTGTTACTGGAAGTTCGAAGTGGTTTAGGAACTTTTCGGGAGGGGATTTCCGAGGACTTTATTGAGTCTACGAAGGTTTTTCAGGGGGAGAACGTTTTATGGAGATTCGGGCAAATTTCGGACCATTTCTGAGGGTTTTAGGGACATTTTTGGAGTTTCCAGAAAGTGTTAAGGTCGTAAAGACCGTCTCAGAGTGTTACACAGGTGTTTTGAAGGGATATTGAAATTTCAGGGTTCTGAGGGGCGTTTCAAGGAGTCCCGAGAGGGATCTTTTAGGAGATTTTAGGAGGATTGAGGAGCAACTGTACGAAGTTTCAGGGGGTTACACGGATTTCAATGATGTTTCAGAGGGTAGCAAAGGTTTTCATGGAGTCAGAGGAGATTCAGGGTGATTTTAAAAGTGTCTCAGGGAGTCTCAAAAGATTTCAAGGAGTCGTAGGCAAATATTTGCCGTTTTATTGCTATTTCTCCATTATGGTTTCTTATCTCCTCATTCTTCATAAATGTCTTCATTTCTAGAGGTTTTTTTTCTTTATTAACGATATTTTTAGCCCTAGGCTAGTTCATCTCGGGACCCACGCTTAACTTCCCTTCCGAAGGAAGAATTCACGTTTTGCGAGTTTGTCAAGAGTGGGATTCGATCTCAAGTCCTCTGCGTGATAGTCAAGTATTCTAACCATCACACCAGGTCCGCTCCACATTTCTAGAGGTTGAATACTTGCTAACTGCCTTGATGCTACGATTCGTCAAAATTCCCAAACATAGACTTGTTAGTTTCCAGCAGCGTGGTAAAATTCAATTTCCTACTCCACTTCTAAAAATCGATTTACTTACAATGTTAACTTTTACAATGCATTCTCAATGGCTTACATACCGTTTTCAACCAGACTACCCGAGGCATATCCCATTGGGGATTTGCAAATCAATCACCAGCAGGATAGAGCTGTCACTCGTCAATTCTATCCCACGATTGGTATGGATTAGTATTTCCCTCGCCTGGAAAGTTTCAATTCGACACACAAACTTCTTTTCTTCGCGTGTGTTGCACATGGTGTTCCCACTAAGGGATGCACGACGACACGCGAACATTCCGCCTCTTGTGCCTCGCCCGAGGTGCTAAGAACTCTCAGCACCGACGCGCTGCCGCGCCGTCAACCAATTCACCGAGATCGTAATTGGATTCGTTTTTCGGTGGTTTTTCGCAGAATCCACCGTTTGTGCACAAACGTTTTCCACGACCGACAGAATCAGTTACGGTTACAGTTTAGCATACATGTAGGGGCACACAGACCATCTAGACCAAACACAGAAGATCCGTTCGTCGCGTGGAGAAATTACCGTCGCATCTCGCATCCCATGTCGCGTCGTCGTTGTCACCATCCATGCAGCCGGAGCGACTTGTTACTTGCTGATGGTCGTCCCCATGTGGGCCCGCCGTCAGATTCAGCTCACCTTGGATGGCGCACTGCGTGCGCCGGTGAAAAGGGACCAGATTCTTCCCACGCATTCCCACACACGTGCCATCATGACAAAGTAACCCTTGCCTTTACGACGACGACGACGACTACGAGGTTGGATCAGATGCATGACGTTGTCCTTGTCACCGGCTTACTTTGATTGCCCGTGCGCCGTGTCTGCAGTACAGTCGCCGGTGTTCCTTTCTTAAGGGCATCGGCCGCCCGCCATTGTCGTCTAGTGCGGCAAGGGACACAGACAGGTTCTACGAAAGTAAAACTTGTTTTCAAAAATGCTTTTCAGGTTGACCCGGATCAACCTACATGCGACCGGAGTTGATGTTTATGGTCCGGTGGATTGTGCAGTCATCATCATGCAAGTGGACTGTGACTATCATGATAAGAGATTTCGATGAAAAAGGGTTAACTTTTGCTGGAAGCGTTTTTCGGACAATTCAGTTTATTATCAGAGCACATTAGTAACTGTCTGGCGGGGAACATATCAAGTCTGTTTCTTCTTTGTAATTGCATGACATCCCAACTAGGATAATGTAGGGAAACAAAGCCCAAAATGCCAAGATGGGGTAAAATGGCCCAAGTCATAAAATCATTCCTGAATAGGACTTGATCATTACTATATGTGAATGGTGTCAAGATATGTTTGCATCGAACATTCTTCTAGAAGCTAGGCCACCAAATCCACGAAAAATCTTTTGGTTTCCCAATGAAAATTGGCAATTTCCGGTTTTTCGTGCTTGCAATTAAGGTTTTCTGGTGATTTTATTACCAGCCAAGTGTTTCCAACGAGATTGAGGCACACATGGAGACGCATGGTTGTTGATGTCTACGCTTTCCATGTTAGGAGTCATTCAAATATTACGATCATCGTTTTGCGGTGAGGGGGGCAACACTCCATTTATTGAGTATACGAAAAAAGCGTGACAGGGGGGGTGGGGTGGAAAGGTGTCGGAAATGCCCGAAAACTGATGGACGTAATTTTTAAATGTTTTCATGAAGTGGCATCTTACCCCATGGCAGATGGTCGTTTTGCACCACTTTTGTTTTACAAATCAGTTTTAAAAAACGCTACAAATCGATAAAAATGCAAAAGTTTAGTGAATAGTTTCGCTGAAGTATCGGGTAAATATTGTCTAGTTGCTGTTACCTAACAAATGAGGCTAATTATCATTGAAAACGATGAAAGTTTGAAAAATGACATTTTACCCCACTTGACCCTACTGGATAGCTCACTCTAAACCCTCACGCACTTTTGTACGCCGTCCATTGTTGCTCAAATTAGGGCTTTAGGACATTTGGTCGAATGACATTTGGTCGAAAGGACATTTGGTCGAAACCCATTTTGTGGATGAATCTATGACATTTCGTCGAAAGACATTTGGTCGAACGGACGTTTGGTCGAATGGACATTTGGTCGAAACCCATATTATGGAGTAGGAAACATATGACATTTAGTCGAACGGACAATTCGTCAAATGGACATCTGGTCGAAAGCCACGAACTGATGAAAAAACACTAGACCAATCGATGACAAAAACCGCTAGATAAGAGTTATGTGCTTGGCAGGTAGTGCAGTTCGCGCACTGTTGTATTTCCAACTTCAGCTTGAGGAGGTACGTTCCGAATACTCAATAGGAAGGTGCGTTCGTGCGTACCCAAGAAGGAAGCCCCTTGAGCGCCATGTAGGCTGAGCAGCCCCTGTAAGGAAGCCTGCTTTAAACCATCACCTACCAGAAAAAGCAAAACTAGAGAAAACGGATTGATTTAACGGCAACAGACCAGGCAACGATTTAAGGATAACGATTGGAAAATCCAATCTTGGAACGTGAGAGCTTTAATTCAACCCACACGTCTTGCGCACCTGGCTCGTGAACTGCAGAATGCCGGCTACTATTCGCAGATCAGCGGAAAAAACTTTCGTTGAACCTTGGAAAACTTTCATTTCGTTGCCAACAATATTGCTCTGCGAGCATTCACTGCTAGAGCAATGCAAATCAGCAGTAAATATTTAATTCATAGGTGAGAATGTCCGAAAACACACCTAGCCAAGCACCTAGCGATACCCGATACTTGCTTGCAGATTGATACCTACTACCATAAGAGGATAACATGAAAAAAATGACGCATTAAAACGCGTTCAAGTTAAACTCGGCACGCTGCGATCAGAAATATTTGAAAATTCTTCAGTTGGAAGTTGGAACGCGAGCGAGCTCTAAATTAAACGCAGATAAATACATAATTAGGTTCATTCGCAAAATGCCTGCATGATACCCTAGTATTCTCAAAACTGAAATGGTTATATATCCGCCATTTTTTTCAAAGATTTGAATAATCTTGGGATTCAATTCAGAAACATATCTTTTATTGGGAGCATATCCGAGTGAACCGGTTTGATTACCGTGGTTTTCGGAAAATCCGGATTTTCAGGAACATGTTCGGCATGTCACCTACAATAACCATCAAAGATCATAAACCAATAGTCTTGTCCAATCAGTTTTATTGTCATCAAAAAGTTATGGCCATCAATAACACTTTCTTACACCTCAACCCCTCTTAACCTCACAAATTTAGGTATATTTATATTTACGGATTTTCTGAAACTCCGGGTGACCGGACCAATTTATTCGCATAACATATCGATAGAGTAAGCACATATGAGTTCGGAGCTGAATCGGTATCTGAACGGGCGTTCTTGAGCAGTAAGCTCTGACACGCAAGTTTAATTACTACTGCATTTCAATCAAAACATTGAAAGTATTTATATTATTTTCGACTCGTGTTCAGTTCAAGTGCAACATTACATGACAGAACAGCCTATGTTTAAAAGAAGGTAAAATATCAGATGAAAAATCTGCAGTTTCAACATATGAACATAGTAAAATCCGGAAACTTGAACAAAACCCCAGAAGGTAAAACCACTATTGAGAAAAATCAGCAGTAGGTACATGACACAATGAAATTAGTAAACTTGAAAGACCAGCCTATGTTTGAAAGAAGGAAAAATATCTAAAAAAAAAATGGCATCAGCTAATGAAGAACAGCTTGTGTTCAAAAGGAAAAAAATCTTCTGAAACATTCAGCAGTTGGTACAGCGTACAGGAAAACGATGTTGGGGTCAATATGACCCAAATAGGCACGATGAATGTGCATTACGCCATCGTGGTGCGAAAAACCTAACATCCTAGGAGGGTTAATAAACGTAAAAGAATAGCCTATGTTTCAAAGAAGGAAAAATACATGAGAAAAAGACAGCAGCTATAACATTCAAACATAGTACAAATACGAAACTTGAAAGAATAGCCTATGTTCAAAAGAAGGAAAAATCATCGATAAAAAAAATCACAACCATAATGTCCACTGTCAGCACAAATAACAAACTTGAAAGAACAGCATATGTTGAAAAGAATGAGAAACCTTTGATGGAAAAGCCAGTATGTGCTACACAAAAACGCAATTTAATGATAAAACTTGAAAGAATATTGAAAATAAGGAGAAATCTTCGATGAAAAAACAACTACTTCACCAATGCCAACGAAAACTACATTGCAAACCAAGTTACCATAATAATAAACACCCTTGAATGAAATATTTGCTGTTTAATGTTTGATATTATTAACATGATTAAATTGCTATACGATTTAACGTCCATTCGACAAAACATACTTTCAACCAAATAAGTTCAGTAACAAATAAATTCAGAAACCGAAATCTAAAATATTTTTTTCCACTTAAATCTCTTTTCATCGGTTAGTGCCTTTCGACCAGATGTCCATTCGACGAATTGTCCATTCGACTAAATGTCATATGCTTCTTCTTCCACAAAATGAGTTTCGACCAAATGTCCATTCGACCAAATGTCCTTTCGACCAAACGTACTTTCGACCAAATGTCATTCGACCAAACGTCATTCGACTAAATGTCATTCGACCAAATGTCCTAAAGCCTTGTGGATGAAGAAGCATATGACATTTCGTCGAATAGACAATTCGTCGAATGGACATCTGGTCGAAATGCACTAACTGATGAAAAGAGATGTGAGTGGAAAATAATATTATAGATTTCGGTTTCCTAATTGATATGTTACTGAACTTATTTGGTTGAAAGTACGTATGATCGAATGAACGTTAAGTCGTATAGCAATTTAATCGTTTTCAATAATTTTAAACAATGTCTGATTTTTTCTGGAGTACCTCAACCCCATAATCGAAAGTTATTGTAGTCATTTAAACGGAAATCTACGGTGAAATTTTCGTTTTAATACACAGTGGAGCATATACACGTGAAATGTAGAAAAAATATTTTTCTTTTTTTTTTTAGCAGCTACCTTATTTCTATGAGTTTTGTAAATCTATTTTAGATGACTGATCTTGATGCAAGGAATAGTTGATATTCTCTTAATAAAAAAGTTTTTGTTTGAAATGTTCCAGAAATGGTTTACATTAGTAATAACTAAAAAAATCTACTAGTAGTTTATCAATGGATAGTTTTCAACAGTTTTTAGGCATTCCAATATGCATCATTCTAATAATTACTATACATAATAAGTTGATATTCGGCATTCTAGTAGTATATTCTGCTCATCGTATCCTTCTGGCTTTGGCAACCGCAGAGCGTAGCGAGCACGTGGCTCGCCCTCTGCCGCCACACACCGTTATCTTGTACAGCGCCAAAGATTATCCTCAGCACTTACTAAGTTGTAAATAGACCATTGGGCATTCAAGTCTTCTGGTATCTAACCGAATTGCCGGGCGCTAATTGATCAAATTACGTTCAATATATCCATCTACAGCTATTTTTCATGAATCCGACCTATCAGTACGTCGGCTCCAGAGGCACGTTCGACCCAAACGAATGTTTTTGAGATGAGAGTCACAATGAACCCGAGTAAAGATAACAAATTGATAGCACATAGCACGTTATCAAAAATAACATTTTCATTGAGATCAAGGTGATAATTAATTATACTATACTCATTTTCATTCATTTATTTAGTTAACATCAAATTCATGATAATACTGAATCAACAATTTGCCGCCATAATACTCGATTTGCAGCTGCAGCTCTCCAACGTCGGTCACGCCCAACACTCGCCAGATCACGCTCCACCTGGTCCGCCCATCGTGCTCTCTGCGCTCCACGCCTTCTTGTACCAACCGGATGGTTAGCAAACACCAACTTTGCAGGGTTGTTGTCCGGCATTCTTGCAACATGCCCTGCCCACCGTATCCTTCCGGCTTTGGCTACCTTCTGGATGCTGGGTTCGCCATAAAGTGCAGCGAGCTCGTGATTCATCCTTCTCCGCCACACACCGTTCTCCTGCACGCCGCCGAAGATCGTCCTTAGCACCCGTCGCTCGAAAACTCCGAGTGCTTGCATGTCCTCCTCGAGCATCGTCCACGTCTCGTGCCCGTAGAGAACCACCGGTCTTATTAACGTCTTGTACATGGTACATTTGGTGCGGGGGTGAATCTTTTTTTACCGCAGTTTCTTCTGGAGCCCATAATAGGCACGACTTCCACTGATGATGCGCCTTCGTATTTCACGGCTCACGTTATTGTCAGCCGTTAGCAAAAAACCGAGGTAGACGAATTCTTCTACCACCTCGAAAGTATCCCCGTCTATCGTAACATTGCTGCCAAGGCTTGTCCTGTCTCGCTCAGTCCCACCTACCAGCATGTACTTTGTCTTAGCCGCATTCACCACCAGTCCGACCTTTGCTGCTTCACGTTTCAGGCGGGTGTACTGTTCTGCCACCGTTCCAAATGTCCTAGCAATAATATCCATGTCATCCGCAAAACATACAAATTGACTGGATTTCGTGAAGATCGTACCCCGGCTGTTGAGCCCGGCTCGTCGCATAACACCTTCCAGGGCGATGTTGAATAGTAGGCAGGAAAGTCCATCACCTTGTCGTAGTCCCCGTCGAGATTCAAATGAACTGGATAGTTCACCCGAAATCCTTACGCTGTTCTGCACACCGTCCATCGTTGCTCTTATCAGTCTAGTCAGCTTCCCGGGAAAGCTGTTCTCGTCTATAATTTTCCATAGCTCTGTGCGGTCGATACTGTCGTATGCCGCCTTGAAGTCGATGAACAGGTGATGCGTTGGGACCTGGTATTCACGGCATTTCTGGAGGATTTGCCGTACGGTGAAGATCTGGTCCGTTGTCGACCGGCCGTTGATGAAACCGGCTTGGTAACTTCCCACGAACTCATTTACTTTAGGTGAAAGACGACGGAAGATGATCTGAGATAGCACTTTGTAGGCGGCATTCAAAATGGTGATCGCTCGAAATTTCTCACACATTAACTTGTCGCCTTTCTTGTGGATGGGACAGATTATCCCTTCCTTCCACTCCTCCGGTAGCTGTTCGGTTTCCCAGATCTTGACTACTAACTGGTGCAGACAGGTGGCCAACTTTTCCGGGCCCATCTTGATGAGTTCCGCTGCGATACCGTCCTTACCAGCCGCTTTGTTGTTTTTGAGCTGGTGGATGGCATCCTTAACTTCCCTCAGCGTGGGAGTTGGTTCGTTCCCGTCCTCTGCTGCACCAACATAGTCATTTCCTCCGCTGCCTTGGTCCTCCGTACCTACATTCTCTTCGCCATTCAGGTGCTCGTCGAAGTGCTGCTTCCACCTTTCGATCACCTCACGTTTGTCCGTTAGGAGGCTCCCGTCCTTATCGTTGCAGATTTCGGCTTGCGGCACGTAGCCTTTGCGGGATGCGTTTAGCTTCTGGTAGAACTTACGTGTTTCTTGTGAACGGCACAGCAGTTCCATTTCCTCGCACTCCGCTTCTTCCAGGCGGCGCTTTTTCTCCCGGAAGAGACGGGTCTGCTGCTTCCGCTTCTGTCTGTATCGCTCCACATTCTGTCGGGTTCCATGCTGCAGCATTACCGCCCGCTTTTATATTTATGTTTTTTTTTTTATATTTATGGTTAAGATCTTCAGATCTACACTTGTATCGAAGCATCGGCTACACGTCAAACTCACTATAACGCGTTTTGGAAGTGAAACTTGAATGTACATCTTAGGGGCGATTTCTTCACCCTGGCTTAAGCGTTCAACCAGGTTTAACTATATGGGTAAGCCTTGCTTACCAGTTAAGCCAAGGTGAAGAAATCGGTCCTTAGAAGCTTTTCGGATCATCCAAACTATTCTAAAAATGTGACATATGGTTGACATAGTTTTTTTTCTGTAAATGTTACAACTTAGGATTAGAAACAATTAATAAAAAATCTTGTTGATCACGTCTAAACTATCTTAGACTGTATTGTAGCAAAGTGTCTGCCTATACCACTGGAGTAATCTGAAAAGCGGGATGTACTGTTGTTAGTGATCAGTCATTCTCCTCTATGATGGGTTATTTCACAAAAATAAACGCGACTTAACGACCGGGACAGTATGGCCTCGGGCTCGGACGTTGTGATCCGACCCCGTACGGTGGAGTGTCATGCACAAAGGTAATCGAAGTTTACGAGCACAACATCCACATGACATGCAACATGACATGCGCAATGTTAGTCACTAAAGAAGTAGTAAATCGTTCGAGACTTATGTGATGTTGTAATAATTTACCTGTTACTGAAATAAATCCTGAATGAAGACAGGATGCAAAGCGAAAAAAGTATAAACCAGCAGCGAATTGTCCACCAATGTGGCACCATCGTCCAGACAAAGCAAGGTTTGTTTTTTATATGCAAACGTTGAACTTTATTTTGTAGTTGTCCGTGAGAACTTTCTTCAGGGAGGAGATGCTTATCCCCTGACGCGGGTTTCACGCAAGTAAATATCTCTGCTAGGGTTCGCGCAACCCTTTTTGGCCCATCATATAGGAGAATGACTGATCACTAACAACAGTACATTCCGCTTTACAGATTATTCCAGTGGTATAGGCAGACACTTTGTTATAATACAGTCTAAGATAGTTTAGACATGATCTACAAGATTTTTTTCAATTGTCTCTAATCCTAAGTTGCTACATTTACAGAAAAAAAACTATGTCAACCACATGTCACATTTTCAGAGTAGTTTGGATGATCCTGGAAGCTTCTAAGATGTACATTCAAGTATCACTTACCAATACGCGGCGATATAGTGAGTTTGACGTGTAGCCGATGCTTCGTTACAAGTGTAGATCTGCAGGCCTTAACCATAAATATATAAAAAAAATAAATATAAAAAAAAATATTGCTGATGTACTGGAAATTTGTCTCTCCCGACTTGCATTCTATGTTTGAATCAAATGAGATACATGCTGCTATTAGTGCACTTTTATTGATATGTCATTACAAATGAAAACCGTATATTTTAGCTTCAAAATGGTTTGGGTGATCTAGAACAGCTTTAAGTTATATGATATATTGTTGAACTCATCATCTATGACTACTAAAATACACTACACCAAGTTTTGAACGTGCAGGATGCTTTGTTACGAGTATAGAGCTGAAGGCCTTAACCACGTAATACTGAAAGGTGACCCCAGATATTCCTGATGATCTGGAAACTTCTCTCCCATGGCTTGCACTATGTGTATAAATCATATGGGCAAAACCTTATGTTTGTTCACTTCTGTTGGTACACCATTTCAAATTCAAACCATATTTCTCAACTTCAGAATAGTTCGGATGATCCAGGATGCCTCTATGATGTGTATACAAGTATCATATGATTCAGCTGATCTTCTATGACTACCAAAACGCACTATACTAAGTTTGAAATGCAACTGATGCGTTATTACCGGTGTTGATATAAAGGCCTTAACTGCAGAATGATTTGGATGGCCTAAGGTATCGCCATTGTTGTGCAGTTAGTTTTTCATACTCTGATTTACATGTATGAATCTAATAAAATCAGTTCTGACATGCATACATTAGTTTGATATACTATTACAGGTAAAGGCCTTGCAATCACAACTTCAGGGCTTTTTTTATGTTGCCTAGAACATCACCAGGTCATGACTACTATCATTTCATGTTTTGAAATGTATATTTGAATGTAATTCAAGTGATTTAAAAAGTAAACATAACTATTTGTATTCAGTAGACAGAGTTCGAAACTTCTGAACGTTTTGGATTACCTGGAGATCTATGTTACAGCTGTAAAAGGAAATAACTCATTTCTATCTGACAGCTACAACCCAAACAAGGAGTTTTGGGTAATTTTCACGAACATATATCACACTTGCATAGACGTATTACCCGAAATCGAGCGAATAACTAGTGGTGTACACTACATTTGCAGCTATATCTCCAAAATGTTCTAGCATAACATAATCTCCATAATTGCATATGATAGCACAACTAATCCCCTTGATAAAAACATTTAGGTTTTGAAAATCCACCCACTGTGTCAAAAGCCATAAGTATAACTACGTAAAAAAGTTGTCCATTGAATTTTCTTTAGAATTATTTTTGGGATTCCTTCAGAGTTTCTTTCCGGGATTCTTTCATTAAATCATCGCAGTCCTACCAAGATTCCTTCATTGACCCTTCCTGGGTTTTCTTTAGGGATATTTCCTTTGATTGTTACAGGACTACTAGTATTGAGATTTTTTGGGGATTTCTGGCGAGATTTCTTCTGGATTTTTTCGGGGATTTATCCGCGAATCGTCCCGGAACCTCTTCCTAGTTTTCTTCCGGAATTCCTATCGATGTTGCTTTCGTAATTCTTTAAGGGATTTTCGATATATCCCTCCTAGGATTTGTCCCAGGACTGGTACTATACTGGATACGATAATATTCCCGGAATTGTATTTGGGGTTTTTTATAGATAGACTTTTTTGTTGCAAGCAGTCAGATGACAATCCTTTTTCTACTCGCCCTCTCGGAAATGACTTCAATATTGCTCATTTTGGGAGAGTTTTTATAATGGAATTACGCCTGGTATTTCTGCAGGGGTTCTTGAGATATTTCTTCATACATTTCCGAAGTAATTTTTCCAGGATTTTTCATCTGTGATGACTTCAGGAATTCCTTCTTAAAAATTCACATGAAATTCTTCTGCGAATTTCTCCGGGCATATTTCATTCAGTTCATCCAAGAATTCCTCCAGAAACTCCTTTAAAAAAAATTCAACTACTATAAGAGGCTGTCCATAAATGATCAACGCAGCATTTGAGGGGGAGAGGGGAGTCTCTGAAATTGCTACGAGCCATGTATTAGGTATGGGAAAACAGGCTCCGAGGGGGGAGAGGTGGTGTTGAAAATTGGCCATAAAATGCATGTTTTATCTAATCCACCCATATTTTCCACTGAAATTAACGCTTTCTTGAGCCCACCGGATTTTTAACGATAACCAATTTTACAAAGTTTTTATCTTGCAACATAGCCGTCCACAGACCCTGTTTTTTGGTATTTAACTTTAGAGATAAAATGTTGGATGTAATTTTTGGACTGGCTTTTGACATCATTTGAAAATAATGATTGCTTCTCATCAAAAAAAAGTTAGAATATAAAGAATAGACAGCATACGAACTAGAAGAAAGAACAAATCAGATGGAAGTAAGAAGTAGAAGATAGAAGGACAGGTGGTAAATAAATATATAAGAATGAAGAAGAAGTCATCATTCTACATCACAGTTTTGATTCAGGCTATAACATATAGTGTAGGTGACAGAACATTGAAAATATAAGATAAGAAATAGGAAAGAATGAATATTGATTATAAGGTTATTAGATATGACGGTAAAAGAAAAAAAATAGGCACACAGGAAGATAATGACAAAAAGGCACTGTCAATAAACTACGTAGACACATTTTTGGTCATCTCAGACCTCCCTCCCTCTTCGTAGACTCCGTACAAAATTTTCGAAATTTGTATGGACCGTGGACTTTGGCTTGAGCCCCCCTTTCCTCTTAAGAGTCTACGTAGTTTATGGACAGTCCCAAACATAGAAAGACAATCATTATTACAAGACAGAAAAATAAGTATATTGAAGATAAAAAACAAAATATTGAAACGATAGAGAATAAGGAAAAAAGAATACATACCCGAACAAATAGAATTCAAATTTTATAAGGAAATAATTTTGGGAATAAAATAATACAGAAAAAAACACTTCAAGATGCCACTACTACGCACTTTGTTCATTCAGAAAGCGTTGATAATTCGTTGTTGATATCACTCTTCCGGTCTCGTCCTTGATATGTAAAGCAAAAAACCATTACCACTTCGACGACACCGTTCATTACACATCACTATCCATGGGATATACTGTAATCTTATTTCCCCCCTCGATGCTGACGTCAGTGCAGGAAGTATCTCCCTCTAAACCCACACGGAGGCTCCGACGGCAACTCGAGAGCGATTTTTATCAGGTCTTTCACTTTATGGCCCTCGCTCGACCGACCGACCGACCATCCGTTCAACCGCTGGCGATGATGACGATGAGATGGCGACAAAGATGAGGGACGACCACCACCACGGACAACGGCTCGGGCGCGGGCGGCATGGTTCGTCATAACCGTAAAAAAGTTGAAAGTGAAGCTAAGTACTAACTTTTTCCCCCCAGCTGTCAAAACCCTAAGCTTTAAAATCGTTCTGAGTCGTCGGAAGACTCCCCGATGGTGGCCGACCACGTGCTAGGAGGAGGTGGAACGGACGGACGGACGGTTCTATAATTTCTTCTTTGTCGTTCCACTTCAACTGCGCTTCTGGCGCTGGCGACAACGACGACGACGGTTGAAGCCTGAACTTGACTCACGGAGGCATTATTGTGAGTGAAGAACGACTCTGCGAACGATTGAACGAACGTACACGGTGCGGTGCGGCCGAACCAACGAACGTATGAACGACAACGCAACGTTGATTCTAGATGGTGCGGTTTTTCGGAATGATGTCGCACTGTGGCACGGTTGGATGTGGGGAGGGGGGAGGTGCTGAGGACAGAGACTGAGACACTCAAGTGGTATAAATGGATGCAGGGTTCTGAATTAAGTGACTTTGCAGGTGGCTTTTATACTTGGCTAAGCGCTGAATTATGGCACTCTTTTGGATGTCTTCTTCAGCAGCCTCCGCACGAGCCAGCAGCAGCCAGCCAGCGCAAGGAAAGGAGCCTGCCTCTGTAGTAGATCGTCGTGCACGCAGCAGCAATGTGGAAGACATGTGCATGTGAGATGGCGGGATGTAAATGGCATCATCTTGTTTCATAAATTTAGCCAAGTGCAATTTGTGAATTAATGACTGCCGAACGTTTGGCCACATCTTTCATGGCTTGTGAAATTGTGTTGTTGAATTTTGATTCTGGAAGCGTTAGATCGTTAATCATAGACTTAAGAACATTTTCTCTGCATATTTTAAAGCTTAATCTTTTAGATTTCAACCTTGAACCTCAATTACGCTTACGTTATTTGTATCATACTCAAATCCTGAGTCCCGTTAACATTGTTTTCTAAACCATGAGGGATAATATGCTCATCAGACACCTGAACAGAAAGGTCCAGATAGTGTGGTGTGTTGAGGATAACCTTTTCGAGCACGCTCCCCGCCGTGTCGATCCAGCATATTGGCCTATTTGCCGGCGAATCTCCGGGTCTCCGAGTGGTTTCCCCGGATTTGGCAATAGAACCAGGCTCTGCCGCTTCCAAACCTCTGGGAAAACTCCCTCGTCCAGGCATGTCTGCATAGCAGACCTGTACATGTCGGGAGCTCCCCAAGTAACACACTTGTCACCGAAGAGTCACGGCGGCGCAGGTTTTTGTTGCGCAGAAGTCACTGCGACTTACTTTTAGCAAGTTAGTATTTATTTGTTAGAAGTAAGTCATAGTAACTTCTGCGTAACAAAAACCTGCGCCGCCGTGACTCTTCGGTGACAAGTGTGTTACTTGGGTCTGCAATAGCTACTTTTAAGGCCAGGTTCGAAACTCCGTTCGGACCTGGAGCCTTACCTACGCTAAGGGACTTTGCTAACCCCGCAAGTTCCACATCGGTAACCATCTCCTCATTGCCAGCCCCAGCCCCCAGCTGTCCTACGAAAGGAGGCCAAGGACTATGATCATGAAAGCGGAAAAAGCCCCTCGATGATCTCCTCCAACATCTCTGGAGATTGCTATGTAGCAGCCACTACACATCTCGTCTTGGCCATCACGATCCTGTTAATATCACCCCACGTATTCGCATTTTCACTCTGACCGAGACCCTCAGAGCAGGCCTTTTTGCTTTTTTCGTTCGCTTCGGTATTCCTCAGATCGTGCTCTCTGCATCCACCGCCTAGCTCGTAGGCAGACGCGACGCAGGTCCGCAATCGCTTGAGTTCTCCAGTAAGCCGGTGGCCTCCCATTTCTAGGGTGGACTCGCCTGGGCATGGTCGTATCACACGTTCGCGAGAGCACCGCTACCAGCTCGTCGCAGTCTAAACCAAGTAAGTTTCGCTCACGGCGGAGCCTCCCTAAATACCCCTTCGTTGAAGTATGATGTCTTTCACCTGCGAGGGCTTGGCCTTAGCCTAGCCGCCTAGCCGCCTCTTCGTCTACCCGCTGCCTGCTGTTATTGTAGTCGATACTGTAGCGAACCACCAGGTGGTCGCTGTGAGTGTAGCCATCATCTACTCTCCAGTTCGAACTACTTGTTAGGCCAAGACTACAAAAGGTCACGTCAATAATTGACTCCGCTCCGTTTCGACTAAAGGTACTCTTGGTACCGACATTAGCCAAGTCGACATCTAAGAAGGCCAGTGTTTCTAGCAGGATCTGACCCCGCTGGTTCGTGAAACGGCTTCCCCATTCCACGGCCCAGGCATTAAAGTCGTCCGCTATTACCACCGGCCTTTGCCCTGTTAGCACGGTCGTTAAGCGGTCCAGCATTTGCGTGAACTGCTCGATCGGCCACCGCGGAGGCGCATAACAGCTACAGAAGAAGACCCCGTTTACTTTGGCGACCACGAAGCCCTCATAGGTAGTAGACACCAACTCCTGAACGGGGTATTTACCCGTCGTCCATATCGCCGCCATTTTTCTGGTCCCATCCACGACCCAGTTGCCGTTGCCGGCGGGTACTCGGTATGGGTCC
This sequence comes from Aedes albopictus, assembly GCF_035046485.1. Classification (NCBI taxonomy): domain Eukaryota; kingdom Metazoa; phylum Arthropoda; class Insecta; order Diptera; family Culicidae; genus Aedes; species Aedes albopictus. Next base: position 312,098,708 of record NC_085136.1, on the reverse strand, counting down.
GATATGATGGCGATATCCGCCTCCACTCAGAAATCACCTGACAAAGCAGTTGCTGAGCCGCATCACAGTGGTTCAGGTTCAGCTGCGTTACCTGCACTGTGATTTGTTGTTCACTGCGGCCAAGGCCGGGCACCTTGAACCACCCATCTGATGTCTGTTGTTCGAGGATTTCTTGGTACAGATCATGCAGATGGACGGACTCGTGCAGCTTTGGGCCTTATGACCTTTAGCGCCACATCGCCTGCACAGTTTGCGCCTGTCGGGGACTTTGCAGTCACACGACTTGTGTCCTGGTTTCAGACACTTGAAGCAAACCTCTGGTGGCTCGTGGAATGTTAGGTGACATACACACCAACCCACCTTTATGCTCCCTACTTCAAGGACAAGGTATTTGGAGTACATAGCTCAAAATTTCTAGATCACCGTTTTTTAGAACCGTTCAACGGATTTGGATGAAAATGCATCACGCTAATTGTTCAGTGTTTGTCAACAGCGTGATCCATTTTAATCTAAATCCGTTCAACGGTTCTAAAAAACGGTGTCCTAGAAATTTTGAGCAATGTACTCCAAATACCATGTCCTTAACGGACTTTTTGACGTCCCCTTTCGTAGCCTAACGGCTGCAGTGGCCACCTGCACATCTCACTGTTGCCTCAGTTCCGTGACGAGCTTCTCCACTTCGGTGGCCTCGTCTTAGGTCTTTGACCGTCAGAGTCGCCTCATTTGTGAGAGCCCTCACCTCTATAACCTCTCCAAGGACTTCTTCTGCCAGCCTCTTGAAGGCGGCGCCCTTGTGATCCTTCTCGCGCTTCAGCTCCAGGATCATCTCGCCCGTACGAGTACGACTGATACTGCGCACGTCGGCTCTCAAACCCTCGAGCTTGGCGTCGCTTCGTATCGCCTTCACGACGTCCGAGTACTTCGACTGTTCTGCCTTGATGACTAGCGCGTCGTCTTTCTCGCGCTTGGCACCTACTCTTTAACACCTTCTTGGTTTGGCGTTCCTGATTTCCTCAACCCGCTGCTTTTTCTTCTTCCCCTTCCGCTCTACTTTTGTCCAAGGGGGTCCTCCCCTTGGTTAACCCAGCTCTGTGGTTGCTGAGGGCCTAATCACGGTCGCAACCCCCTGTTCCCTTCCAGCTGGGATGAGCCAGCCTTTTCAGGCCCACCCTTTCCGGCTTTCCGGGACGCCTGGCTGGGATCCGAGTTGCTGGCATTACAGCCGACCTTCGGGGTTAGTATCCTCCTGGCCTTGCGGGCACCGACAGACAGCTACTTTCCAGAAGGCTGCCTCACCCGCTTCTGTGAGTGCTTATCACGGGCAGGCGCATTTGCCATACCTTTTGGTTTTTCTGCAAAAACGAAGACCTCTGTCTGAGTAGCTTTTCTTCTTCTTCGTCTTCTTTATGGCTCGATGTTCGCATTGGAACTTGGCCTGCCTCTCTTCAACTTAGTGTTCTTTGAGCACTTCCACAGTTATTAATTGAAGGGCTTACTTTGCCTGCCATTGCATGAATTTGTAAATTGTGAGGCAAGTACATTGATACACTGCCCAGGGAGTCGAAAAGTTTTCCCGACCGGAATGGGAATTGAACCCGCTGTCTCCGGATTGGCGGTCCATAGCCTTAACAACTAGGCTAACTGGAGACCCCCTGAGTAGACTTCGGAACCTTCGCATTCATGGGATCTGCCACTGCCGCATTTTCCACGAGTTTCTCATGGCCTTGCTTGGTTACCTTCATTGACTTTTTAAGTCTCAGCTGCGTCTGCTTGAGGTCCTTGCTGATGTTGGATTTCAAGGACGCAAAGTCAATTATGGAGTCAAGTTGCTGCGCGGCAACCTCCATTACAAAGAGACCTCTCTATTTTTGATGATGGCTTTCATCAACCACGCTCCATTCGTTAACTTACCTGACATACTAGCAAAAGATGAAACGGGGTTTTCTACGCTGACACTACATGCGCTGCTTCCTTCACCTTCTCTGATCTCCTTAGAGGAATCCTACCTTCCCACCTCTCGCGAAGGGGTTAACATCACCACTACCATTTTGTTTCTGATTGTTGTTGTTATAAATGCTCATTGGAATCCCACGGGTATCACGGGAAAAGAGAGCCTGCATTAACACAGTAAGGGACGAAATAATCTGAGTGACCGGGTACCTCACAGGCTCCGATAACTATCGAGCATCTTTTTCATCCCCTCGATCACTAATTCCTCGGCTTGGCACCTTGAATTGTGGTTACCTGCTCGTTTGGTAGACTCTAACCACCGGAACAGGTCCATCGTAGTTCTATTTTTAGCCAGCAACTACACGGCTGACTCGCAGTAGGGGAGGTTCGACAAACCTTAGGACTCATGTACCTGCTGCCCCAAACTAAAACTCTTCGTCAAACCCTTAAAGGATGTGGACAACTTTTTTGCATAGTTATACTTATAGCTTTTGATCCAGTGGGTGGATTTTCAAAACCAAAACGTTTTTATCAAGGGGATTAGTTGTGCTATCATATGCAATTATGGAGATTATGTTATGCTAGAACATTTTGGAGATATAGCTGCAAATGTAGTGTACACCACTTGTTATTCGCTCGATTTCGGGTAATATTTCTATGCAAATGTTATATATGTTAGTGAAAATTGCCCAAAACTCCTTGTTTGGGTTATAGCTGTTAGATAGAAATGAGTTATGTCCTAATACAGCTGTTACATAGATCTCCAGGTTATCCAAAACGTCCAGGAGTTTTGAACTCTGTCTACTGAATACAAATAGTTATGTTTACTTTTTAAATAACTTGAACTTGAAGAATTACATTCAAATATACATTTTAAAACATGAAATGATGGTAGTCATGACCTGGTGATGTTCTAGGCAACTTAAAAAAAGCTCTGGAGTTGTGATTGTAAGGCCTTTACCTGTAATAGTATATCAAACTAATGTATGCATGTCAGAACTGATTTCATTAGATCCATGCATGTAAATCAGAGTATGAAAGACTAACTGCACATCAATGGCGATACCTTAGGCCATCTAAATCATTCTGGAGTTAAGGCCTTTATATCTACACCGGTAATAACGCATCGGTTGCATTTCAAACTTAGTATAGTGCGTTTTGGTAGTCATAGAAGATCAGTTGTACCATATGATACTTGTATACACATCATAGAGGCATTATGGATCATCCGAACTATTCTGAAGTTGAGAAATATGGTTTGAATTTGAAATGGTGTACCAACAGAAGTGCACAAACATAAGATTTTGCCCATTTGATTTATACACATAGTGCAAGCCATGGGAGAAAAGTTTCCAGATCATCAGGGATATCTGAGATCACCTTCCAGTATTATGTGGTTAAGGCCTTCAGTTCTATACTCGTAACAAAGCATCCTGCACGTTCAAAACTGGGTGTATAGTGTTTTAGTAGACATAGATGATGAGTTCAACAATATATCATATAACTTAAAGCTGTTCTAGATCATCCAAACCATTCTGAAGCTTAAATATACGGTTTTCATTTGTAATGACATATCAATAAAAGTGCACTAATAGCAGCATGTATCTCATTTGATTCAAACATATAAATAAGTCGGGGGAGACAAATTTCCAGTACATCAGCAATATTTTTTTTATATTTTTTTTTATATTTATGATTAAGGCCATATCTACACTTGTAACGAAGCATCGGCTACACGTCAAAAGCTATAAGTATAACTATGCAAAAAAGTTGTCCACATCTTTAAGGGTTAATAATGTACGGTACATGCGGCCACCGTGGTGCGGTCTACACTACTGCACTCAGCATTCGGGCAGAATCTTCTTGTCTATTTGATATCATATTGAAATTTTGGGATAGAAAATAAATGTCGTTTTGACTGCACCGAAGACTGCAAGGCCGAAAATACCCAAGTACTTGATATTGCAAATGTTTTCGGAAATATAATCAATTCAACGAAGTTCAAATTAATTCCATGGCAGCTTTAAATGTTGTACTAAATTCCCGAAAATAGACCGGATTATTCTCCAATCGCCACGGGCAACCGGGCGCAGTCCCGGAATCACCAGAGAAAGTGCATAAAAATCTACGTTCGAATATATTTCCCAAAAGTACGTTCATAAAAGCACCCCCAGTCCCCCACCCCACCTCTGCACACAAAATTGCACGTGCACTCTCATTGGAACTGACAGCGAGTCAGGAGACCACCGAATCCCATTTTTGCAGCAGAGGGCGTCACTCACTCACTAACTCAAAGCTATCCCCACCTACCCCGCACACCGTATGTACCAAACAAACAATAACCCACAAACGTCAGGAACAATAAAAAGCAATTTAATGCACTCTCACACACACACACTCTCACTTGCAGCACTCGATGTTCAACGCTGAATTCCCGGCACTTTGTGAACAACAAAATAACACAGCGTGGACAATAACGATTCCGGCGGAGTGTGTGACTCTGCGCCAAATGTGTGTGGCTAGGTGAGTGGGGACTATCAGCGAGTGGTGGAGAGTGGGGCTGTCTGATCGTGATAATTCCACGACAGGAATATTGCGCTTATGTGAACACTACTTTCCCTCTCCCCTATTCGTACCCAACCAAACCCAACAGCAGACGAAAGCTTTCGAAATGGTTTTAAAAGTCCCCGATGCAGTTGGAGTTGTTTTGCCGTTCTGCGCGTGGTTCTTGGTGACTCTGACTACTATAGGTCATGCGGTCTGGCGGAGCGTGTGCGAGCGAGGTTGAACTTTTGTTCGGGAAACACCTAGGGTAATTCGCCAATTGTTGAACGGTTAGTACTGGCATTTTGGTTTTCGTTTGTTTTTCCGTGCATAATTCCACTTTAGTTGAAAAATATCCAGCGAACGTCTAGATCTACTCATCCCTTATTCTGCCCATTGAATTTGTATTCCCTTAAATTCCATTTTCTAAGAAAAAATAGAACATTTGTATGGGAAGTCTGTAACCCAATTGTTGAACGCTTCCTTGAGCTAGCTCATCCTAATGTTGGACGGTTCTCGCCAATTGTTGAACGGTTGAAGCTTTGTTCGTAATTGATGACGTATAACCCGACATCAACCTATCATTCACCTGTTTTTATTTTGGCCACCAAACCCAACATAGACCCAACAATTATCCGATGTGAGTCCAACAGTGGTCAAACATTTGATAAAATTTGACCCGACTTTGACCCGACATCCGATATTTTTTCACTCTGGCGGATTTTTTCCGGGTTTTTCGTATTTTGTGCCCAGCTAGTCCGAGCTAGTGACGATTCATTTAAATGGCAAGGAATTGCTCATTTAAAACAACTCCAGTGGACTGAAAACGTTTCAAACATGACTAGATGCAAAAATGGCTGAAAAGATTTGATTAGAAGCGAAAACGACAGAAGAAAAGTATGCCTTTGAAAGCCCCTGAAACACTTCTGGAAACCCATGGGACCCACTCAACCCCCAAGAACACTCGTGGAACTACCCTGAAATCCCTTGAAAACCCGTGGGTTGCTCCTGAACCTCCTGGAACGCCTTGAAATACTCCTGGGACCCCCTTAACACTCTGAATTCCTCTTGAACAACTCTGGAACGCCCTTGAAACCCATTGAAAACCACTGGAATCTTTCTGAAGCCCACTGGAACACCCCTAGAACATCCCTGGAACGCCCTTGAAACCCCATGAAATGCACGGTTAGGTAAAGTGAAAAAAAAATCTAGCAGTCATGCTAACATCGTAGGTTATGCCAGTGTTCAACAATTGGATCATGGATGCATAATGATAGTGTGATAAGAAAAATATTTTTTCAAATTGAAATACAATGAAAATGTGATTTTAAACAATGTTAAACTGTTAAGGACATCCTTCCAGTTCTTGTAACTATGGTGTGCCTTTGATATTTGTGATCGATTTGCCCGCAAAGCTTATTTCGTAACAACAATTTCTTAAAATAAATCTTAAGAATTGTGCAGTTTTCGTGTCATCAGCGGTACTAAATTTTCAATCAATTGTTTTGACATAAAATATGTATAATTTTGTAACTTAATAAGAACAATATCGTAACCCATATGTATATGCATCTACATCATACGTTTACGTTGGATGAAAATTACTAAAGTAAGATTTATAATAAAATATTCAGAAACTGTTCAACATTTGGGTAGTGTTCAACAATTAGCGAATTACCCTACGTCCTACGTCCCCCCTTAGTTGATGGGTGCAAATGGAACGAGCTGCGCTGACAATGGCGGTTAAAATGTTGAAATCTGACAACCAACGTAACAACGCTTTAAATGTGTCGTTTAATCTCAATCGGTAGTGTGACAAGGAAAAAAATAGAACTTAATGACTCGCTCAAAGTGCAAATTTTCGGTAATACCAATCCGTGTGATTATGACTTTCAAATAACTCAACGTATAATAGTACTTGCTTGATACTTGATGGGGTACAACTCGTAGCGGTAAGTCTACGCCGAATAAAGCATTCGCCTCCACTGGTCTCGGTCCTGGGCCAATCGCTTCCAGTCACCCTGAATATTTAGAGCCCTTAAGTCCTTCTCAACTGCAAAAAGCCACCGTGTGCGCGGCCTACCACGAAGCCGACGACCCATTCCAGGTTCTCTGCTGAATATGGTTTTAGCTTGTCGTTCCTCCGGCATACGAGCTACGTCCCAGCCCACTGCAGCCTGCCGTGTTTTATTCGCTGCACTATATCCATCTCTTTATATACTTGGTACAATTCATAGTTCATGTGGCGCCACCAGATGCCATCCTCCAGTTTACCGCCGAGTATTGTTCGCAGCACTTTACGCTCGATGACTCAAAAGGCTCTACGATCAGCTTCTCTCAACGTCCACGATTCATGGCCGTATAAATCGACCGGAAGAATCAGAGACTTGTACAACACCAGTTTTGTCTTCGTTTGCAGCCTACGGGACTTCTGCTGATGGTTTCGCAGACCGAAAAAGGTCCGATTCGCAGCTGCAATTCGTCTTTTCACCTCGCGGGTAACATCATTATCGCACGTTACTACAGTACCAAGATAAACAAATTCGTCCACAACATCAAACTTTCCACCACCTAGCACCACTTCGTCAGCACTACCACGGCCGGACCGACGTTGACCACCAGCAATCATGTACTAGGTCTGTGTGGTGTTAATCGTTAGTCTAATCCTCGCAGTCTCCCTTTTAAAAGGTATGAACGCCTTTTCCACGGCCCGACGGTCGATCCCGATGATGTCGATATCATCCGTGAAGCCCAGGAGCATATGCGACCTCGTGACAATGGTTCCGCTCCTTTGCACACCAGCTCTCCTTACTGCTCCTTCCAGCGCTATGTTGACCAGTAATTTCGAAAGAGCATCGCCCTGATTCAGCCAGTCTAAGGTTAAGAACGATGACGAAATTTCATCCGCAACCCGTACACTTGATTTCGAACCGTCAAGCGTCGCACGAATCAGTCTTATCAGCTTCGCCGGAAAACCATGCTCGATCATAATCTGTCATAAGCATAAGTTAAAACACTTCCTTCAAAGAGAATCTTTCTCACTGGAAGTGTGCCATGAATTGTAAATGATATATGAAAAGAAGAGGATGTTTTATGCCTTTGGGAGAAAAAAAATAAAAAATAAATAAAAAAAACTCATTTCTCTTCACTGAAGCGTACGCCGCCTTGAAGTCAATAAACAGGTGATGGGTCTGCAAGATGTACTCCCGAAATTTATCGAGAATCTGCCGCAGGGTGAACATCTAATCCGTCGTTGATCGGCCCTCACGAAAACCCACCTGGTATTCGCCGACGATGTACTCCTCAATCAGCCTCAGCCTGTTAAACAGAATTCCGGACAAAATTTGAATTGAGAACTGTAATTCCTCTGTAATTCGCGCACTCCAGTCGATGCCCTTTTTTGTATAGAGGGCAAATGAGACCATCCAACCAAGTAGCAGGCAGTTCTTTCTCTTCCCATATATTCAATATAATACGGTGTAAGAGTTGATACAGCTGCTCAATACCGTGCTTGAGAAGCACGACCGGGGTTTCGTCCTTCCCAGCAACCTTATTGTTCTTCAGCCCTCTAATGGCTGTCTTGACCTCGTCTAGCGTTGGAGGTTCCACAGCGTCGTCCAGTAAACTGCCTCAAGGTTGCAAGGAAGGCTTCGGTCGTGAGGCTTGACACCAGTTCAAGATGGATGGCGCACGTACTAAGACAAAGAATCATACGTACCCTTTCGTGATCATCTGTCTGCGTGCCTGGGTGATCAAAAGCCTTGATCAAAAAAGGTCCCGCATAATCGAAGCCAGTGTGGAAGAAAGCTCATGACGGCTGGACACGATAGGATGGGAGATCACCCATTAACTCACAGAGAACAGACATCTATCTTTGCTTTCTGCCTTGTGTAAAACTCTGTAACGGTCATATCAGAGTGGTTATGCTCCCATTGCGCGGCGCTAGCGTCCCATCACTTACATTGTTGTGTTGTCAAATTTGTTTCCAGTGCTCGCCGTTTTTAGCTGTTTGGCGCTCGTGTCGCTTTCTGGGCAACCCAACCGGCTGCGATGCGGCCATGTTTTTGAAGTCATCATCTGTTTCAGGTCAAACATTTGATTTAGGCGTAGTTTACGAATGATATTTTTCCTTTAACAAAAAAGTTCTTTGCATCCCCAATTGCGGCCTAATTTGAACACGTTTTTATTTATTGTAACATATTTCAGCTAAGAGAATTAGATTTTTTCATGATTCTCCTAGTATTTTCGAAAATTTCCTTTTTTGTTGTGGGAAATATTACGCGCTTTTCAAGTGTTGGCCAGAAAAGTGTACTGTTTACAAACTTTTGCTGTCAAAATGGGGTTCAACGCACAATGGGGGTCAGAGATGTTGGCTCGCTTTTTTACTGTGGGGTAATATTCGGATGACAAGTGGCTGTTTCTGGGCTAGTGTATTTAAACGATGAACACTGCCATCGTGGGGTCAAATCGACTTTATATGTGGGGCAGTCACCGTTGGGGACATTGAGGTACTAAATCCTTTACACACGATTTCGACGTATTTTTGTTCGAGCTTAAATGTCTGTTCTCTGTGTATCAACTGCGTCGTCTTCATCGGATTTGCTCGGAAGCACGGAATATATTGCCTAATCACCTTCATAGCCTGCAATGACCATAACCGCTGCCATACGATTGCAACTACGCCTTGTATCCTGCGTGATGGTTACACTGATGCTCATGGCGGATCAGCAGTTCGGTGAAGGGATGATTTGGTGGCAGCAACATTTGATGGCAACTATCATACGGAATGAAAGCCTTCTTGTCACGGCCACCAACTCGTAGAATCCCGTCAACAGGATCGATGAACGAATGGAGACTCCGTAGGCCATGTGTACCGCCTTCCTTCAATGCCCGCTGTTCCGGTTGGAATGCCTCCTCTTGCACGCATCACACTATCAGCTTTAAGGCTTCGTCTCGTTCGTTGGCAGTTGGCGGACCCTTTGTCGACATCTCCCGTCCCGGAAGCACATAGTGGGCAAATCGAACCACCAGGCTCATACAAAGCTATGGTCGAGTGAACGTACCGATTCCATCAAATACTGCTAATCTTGCTGGCGGTTAGGCGAGAACAAGACACGTTCGTATTTCAGGGAGGAGGAGACTTGCACTACTTGTTGTTTAGCACATCGCACAGTGGCGGGCCTCCATACAAAAGTCGGACAAAACCTCAAATGTTAACCGAAATTGCTAAAATTCACAGGTTATGATGATTTTAGTTCCCAAAATCTATTTCTGATATGGAACTTTTCATATATTTTGATTTTACTATATTAGGGTGGTTCAAAATTTTGGATATTGCTGATTATGCAAAGTATGTAAAATAAGCTATTGATGTGCTTTCTGAACGTAGATATTGATTAACCTTTTGATTTGGGGGCTCTTAAATCATGTATTGGTATTGAAATAAACTATAATTGTGTATTTGTTGCTGTTAGGGTGGTCCAAAATCTTCAAAACTACATAAATAATTAGGAAAAATCCTTTACCTACGTTTTCTTACAATAAATCAATTCAGATACACACCAATGGTGGCTGACAAGTTGTGGTCTATTCTCAGTTACTGCCCATAGACCACGTGACATTTTACGATGGGTACACGGAGGTGTGTAAATTCAATCGTTATGGGGTCAGATAGTCTAATATAGTGAACTGCGTAAAATTTGAACTGCTTTTTATCATTCTCGTTTCAACAACTTCATATATGCTCTTCCGAGTTTGGGTTGTAAGGTACATCGATCTCTGCTATCACTTGTCGAAGCAATCGAAACAACCCTATCTATAAAGAATTGGCAATTCATATTCGCAATATTGAAGGGAGTTTTTGATAAACGATCATCAGAGATCGGGAATCATATTGATGAACAGTAGAGTTCCAGCAAATATTTTCAAAATCTTTATCACTCTGTGTGTCGTTCAGTAGAAATGTGTTTAACAAAACCGCATAAATAACATACAATAAAACTTCAAGTTTAAAAAACCAATATAAGGGGTTTTACTAAAAAGCGTAAAATGTTCGTTTCATAAAATTGCGATTAAAATATTCAAAGATTGCCTTGGTGGTCGCGACGTTTACACAGAACGTAGAGTTTTACGCCGTTTAGTGAATTCCTTTTATATGTTACAGATGATTGTTGCTGTGAACTGTAGCGACGTACGTGTAGAAAAGAAACGCGTAGATGTCGACGAATTTGTGTCACTATATATTGAAACTTCGATAGAAGTTCGTGAAGAGATTGCTTCCAAGGTCGTTGAGCAATTCTAACGATTAAGATGAATCGAAGAAACGACTAGTTTAAAAAAAAATCAATGAGCAATGGTTTGTAGTTATTTTTACATGTTTTCACGTTTGTTTTTGTCCTTCTTTTATTTTGAAGGTTAATAGAGTTAGTTGTATCTGGTGAAGCAACATGTAGGTAGCGTCTAAGTAAATAAAGGTTATTCATACTTAGTCATCACTCCTTTCCTTTCCAGCTTACTGTTTTTAACTGGAGCACCCACCTTCTTGTGTTTTTATGCCAAAAAATAAAATAATATTAAAAAAAATATATTAAAGCAGTGGCCATTACATTATCAGACCCCCTCCCCCCCCAAGTCTCTAACACTAAATTGTTAGTATTCTGAAGTCAATTTGAACTATGTTAAGATAAAATTTAAACTTCAACCATTTCACTTCCTCCACAACCATGCGGCTCCATTGTGACATGACAGAAAAAAATATTTTTTTTTCGCGCTTAGCGCAAAAATGCGCAAAAAGTTACCTATATAGCCAAAAACTAGACAAAATTGCACGTCAGATCCGGGATACGGCGTCGTTTTCTGATGTTTCCTAAACAAGTATTGAATCTCTTTAATACGAAGTTTTTCTCCAAAATTTCATAAAAGTCAATATGTTTGCATATTGTAAAAACATAATAGTTTTGTGAATGAATTCTAAACAATCCCTGAAATGTAATGGTTATTCATACCCAAAAACACAAAAAATATTGTCACATTATTCAAGTCTTCCTAACTTTTACAACGAACTCATGAAGGAAGCTCATAAAATAAAGACAATAAATACTAATATTGTAGCACATAAAACTTCAACTTTGAAAAAATCTACAAGACTCAATTTTCGACCAAATGACTTGAAAATTTGGGGTTTTCTTAGTTGAAGTATCTATAATGGAAGAAAAATATTAGAAAAATAAAATATTGAAGTCGATTTTTGAGGTTTTGTCCGGCTTCCGGCCACTGTGCATCGGGTCCATTCCACCAACTAGACCGGTGGATCAGGAATGAGACATCTCGCCCCTCGATATCAAATCGGCAGGGTTGTCGTACGTTGGAATATTTCGCCGATTTTCGAATCCAGCAAAGAACAATTGGCAAATTACTCCACAACGCCACACGATCGAATCTTGTGTCGACCAAGTTGAGTACCTTCATTACTTCTCGAGATGAAAGCAAGGCGGCAAGAAGCTCGGCTCTTGGCGTTGTGATTGGTTTTGTCTTACCTGTCTTTTTCGGCAGAATCCTCGACTTATTTACTGCAGATAAGGTTCATCTTGACAGTACCATCGGGGAGTACAAGATGCACGGCTTGATCTGATGCGTCAGCAAACCCGTGGAGTTCCACAAGATTCTTTCCATCGCTGAGTATCCACCTTGGATTTTTCAAGTCGTTTAACGCTGGCAGTTGAGTCCGGAAGGCACGCCTGAGTCCGCTGGCAGTTGATTCTCAGCAATGGCGCCAGGAACGGGATCGTCCCACCCAAGGTTGAGAAGACCAACCTCTCTGAAGATCAGTTTTGCTGTAGTGACCACTGGTACACCAAGTTCGAGTGAATCGAAAAACTTTGCAATTTCACTCAGCACTCCTTTGCAAGTCACCGACCGGCAAGCATCTTTGGCCGGTCGGATGCGGAACGAAAACCAATCTTGCGAAGCATTCCGCACCACTCCAAGAGTTTTAACAACCGCCTTATCAGCAGCATCTTCAACGTCAAAATCAGTACCCCAGAGGTTCTTCGAGATTTCCTCCAGGATGGCTGGTTCGTTTGAGCACCACTTATGTGCGTCGAATCCACCGCTATGCAGTAATTGCAGCCGCTGTCGACACAACAACTGTGCCTCCTCAATTGTGTGCGCCTCGCAGAGGGCGTCATCGATGTAGAAAGCCATTTTGAGTACGGGTGAAGCTATCGAGTAATCCTCCATCGATTCATCGGTCAACTGGGAGAATGCCATCTTGGAGTGAAACGACGACGGAGCCAAGCCGTAGGTCACCGTGCGTAATTCAAAAGTCTTCAGGGGTATCGATCGATCATCCCGCCATAGTACACGCTGAAAATGTGCATCTTCAGCGTGCATCATCTGTTGGCGAAACATTTTCGGTGTATCGATTGTGAAGACAAACCGATAGCACCGGAAGTTCAGCAGGATCGACATTAAATCGTTTTGCATGATTGAGCCAATCTTCAGCGTGTTGCTGATGGAGGATCCATTGAACTGTCGGGGCCGACTAGGCCCTTTATGAAAGAGCGTCAACTGTTTCGGTAAGTCTGGGAACACTCCACACAAAAGAGAGGCAGAAGACGACGTGGGTCGATAGCGACGAGATCGCATCGCGAGTGCGGGTACGAGAAATAAAAGTAATTGTTAAGATCAATTGATGTAAGTTATTTATTCAGTGAATCCGACATATTTGGCGACGACGGGATAAAAAAACGCGACGACCAGTGATTTTGTGGTGCATTTATCGATAAATCTGATGTTTTTTGCATTTTTCATAGCTATCTGAGCCATTCGAGTTTTTATCGGGAGCGTCGGTCTGGTGGGAAAAAGTGGCCACCATTTTGAATCGAAGCGAAAAAAAAATCATCGACGACGACGAGCCGACGAGGGCCACGAGCGGTGCGCGTAAGTGTGAAGAAGAGAGAATTATGAGTTGGGGAGTTTTGTTTGATGTGCTTTCCCGGTGTGAAGGGTTGTATGGTGCAAACGGAGAACAACAGAAAAAAAACGAGAATGACGGTTTTGAAAGCGGCCGATTTTGAAGATGGTGTCATTAGAAAATAGAAGCTGTGAGAAAGAGAGAAGTAAATGCGAGAGCGTTCCAATGCGTTCCAATAAGATGAAAGCTGAAGGGAGAAGGTGGCTGGAAGTGAGGCAATTTGTGTTGGGTTTCTGGAGCCGGAAGAGAGAGAGATAGAGTGATGAGTGGAGGAATGGGTTTGTATCCAGATGTAATCCTATAAGAAAAAAAAATCTGAGAAGGAAGGTGGCCAAATAGAACATGAATGAAAAGCAACTACTAGAAAAGAGTGATAACGAAAAAAACGGGATACGTTACATAGTGGTCGTTGTGTACGATGTTGATGCCGAGAAGATGGTTTTGTACCAATTTGCAGAAAAAGAAGAAATAAGAAAAAATGAAGTGATTGGTTGTGTACCAGATTATGAAGGAAGTGGTTATGTACCGTTAATATTTTTTTTAGAATGGTTGTGTACCAAAGAAAAACAAAGGATTTCAAAGATGATGTTATTTGGGTGCTAACCGTGAACAGTATACCCAAGCGGAAGTTGGTTTTGTACCGGAGATATGTTCTGCTATAATGGTTATGTACCAAGAAGAAAAACAAATAAAAAAAGTGATTGCTTTGCGAAAAAAAACAGTGGTTTTGTACCAAGGTTGAAAAAAGAGGTGTTCAATAATAAAGATGATTCATTAAATTCAAATTTTGGAAACGGGTAAGTGACCTTCAATGGTATCCGAGAGGTAATTACCATTGGTAACAGGTGTTAGCAGTGGTTTTGCCGGCACAGGTTCTACACTTCTTTACACGGATAACTAGGGTAAGTCATACAACGTTTTCTTTGTATTACCTTATGAGATTTTTGATATCAGAAGGAAATAAAAAAAAACCATTTCTGTTCTTCCCGTTACAAAATAATACGGGGATGTTTGACGAAAAAAATAAGGTATTGATTCTCTTTGAGACAAGGAAACTTGAGAAACGAATGAGGTAATATTAAATTGACTTTTATAATTTTTAATTAACATACGTGACGACCATTATGATACATTGGGGAATGCACATCAACAAAAATACCAACGTTACAGCTTCTTTTAGGAGCTGAACTTAGGCTACATATTATGTATAGGTTAACACGAAATAATTTCACAGGATGGCATTGCAAAGCAGAATCAAGCCTTTTGATGTAACTATCGAAACCAGCCGTTTACCAACCGAGTGGGAAACGTGGAAGCTGGATTTGGAGTCATTCTTTCTCGCACATGGAGTTGAGAAACAATCGGACAAGCGAGCACAGTTGGCTTACCTTGGAGGTCCCGGATTACAAGAATTGCTTCGTCTTCTCCCAGGAATCAACCAGGTGCCTCACGTAACAGCTGACCCACCCTACTACGACGTGGCAATCAAATGTCTTGACCAATACTTCGAGCCTTTCCGTCGCAAGACATACGAGAGACATCTGTTTCATCAGATTGTGCAACAGACCGGAGAAAGATTTACTGATTTTGTGATGCGACTGCGTAGGCAAATTTCAAGGTGCAGTTATGAGCCTAGTGTGGTGGAGGAACTCATTGCAGATCGCATTGCCCAAGGGTGTACTTCAGAGGAGCTACGTACAAAGTTGTTGCAGAAGGACCGCACTCTGGAAGAGGTGATCACATTGGGTACAAGTATGGCCGAATCCCACCAGCAATCCAAAAAGCTTGGAAGAACATATCCACGCCAAGAACCGGAAATGAATGCAGTAGCAAATCGTCCTCACCGAAATCTCCAACATCAAATGAAGCGCCAACCCGTTTTTCAAACTCACTACCAACCCAGGAATCAGCAAAACAACCGTTTCAGTTGCTACGGCTGTGGACGCCGTGGACATATTCATGGAAGCAGCGAATGTCCAGCAAAGCATACCAAATGTGCTGCTTGCGGAAAGATTGGACACTGGGCAAAACGCTGTTATGCTAGCGGTGGACTAAAGCGTAGGATGGAAAACGAACCATCGTTTCCTAAGGCGAAGCGGATCCGAGCGGTAGCAGACGAAATCGAGAAGGAACAGTCGAAGGATTATGTATTCTACGCGATGGGAGGCAACGTGTTCACGTTCAAAGTCGGGGGCGTACAAATACCCATGACCATCGATTCCGGGTCGGACGCAAACATAATCACCAAGGAGGTATGGGACGAGCTTAAAGAAGCTAAAGTGAACGTCGTAGATATGACAACACAGGCAGACCGGTCACTAGTTGGGTATGCCAGTAAGCAACCAATGAAAATAACTGGAACATTCAGTGCGCAGATAGGGGCAGGGGAGAACAAGACGATTGCAAAGTTCTACGTGGTCGAGGATGGTCAGCGCTGTTTGCTTGGTGATCATACAGCGAAGGAATTAAACGTTCTAAAAGTGGGATTCGACATAAATTCAGTCCAAGCAAATAAGCAAACTCCGTTCCCGAAAATACGTGGAATTGTGGTCGAGATACCAATCGATCATGATGTCCAGCCAGTGCAACAATCATACAGAAGACCGCCGATCGCATGGGAATCGAAGATTGAAGCAAAGCTTCAATCTCTGCTAGAAATGGATATCATCGAGCCAGCTCCAGGTCCTTCTCCATGGGTATCACCAGTGGTTCCAGTTATGAAGGACTCCGGTGACGTTCGCTTGTGTATAGATATGCGCAGAGCAAATCAGGCAGTGCTGCGGGAATCGCATCCTTTACTTCTAGTGGATGAGTTACTTGGATCTGTGAGTGGAGCAGTACGATTTTCGAAAATCGACATCAAAGATGCCTATCATCAACTTGAGATTTCGGAACGATCGCGTCAAATAACCACATTCATAACCAAACAGGGCCTTTTCAGGTAGACATTTTCAATTTGAATAAAAATAACAGCTTCGAACCACGTAACCATATAAAAAAAACTATTTCGTATATAAACGTATTTTTAATGTCCCTTTAGGTACAAAAGACTCATGTTCGGAGTGAGTTGTGCACCCGAACTGTTCCAAAAGGTAATGGAGTCTATTGTAGCGGGTTTGGATGGCGTGATCGTATATTTGGATGATGCGGTTGTTTTCGGAACTACAGTTGAAGAGCACGACCGAAGATTGGCAGCATTACTCAAGAGGTTTGCTGAATACAACATCCTGCTTAATGAAGAGAAGTGTGTGTATAGCACCGATTGTCTAGAGTTTCTTGGTCATCAGCTGTCTGTTCAGGGTGTAAAACCAACAGAAAGTAGAATTTTGGCTATTCAAAACTTCCGGGAGCCACAGAACTTGTCAGAACTGAGAAGCTTTCTCGGGTTGGTTTGCTATGTGGGAAGATTTGTTCCGAACCTGGCTTCATTGACAGACCCTCTAAGACAACTTCTCCGTTCAAAAGGTTCGTTTGAGTGGACTGGACATGCAAACAGACTTCGGCTTTCCAGCGGATCAAAGAAGAAATCGGTCAAATTCAACATCTTGGTTTTTTCAACCCAAAAGACCAGACCAAACTAATGACCGATGCCAGCCCAACTGGACTGGGTGCAGTACTCTTGCAAGTAGACTCCGAAGGGAACTTCAGGGTAATTGCCTATGCTAGTAAGGCATTAACGGAACTGGAAAAGAAATACTTTCAAACCGAGCGAGAAGCTTTATCGTTGGTCTGGGGAGTCGAAAAGTTCCGCCTGTACCTTTTAGGCATCCAGTTCACGTTGATAACCGACTGCAAAGCCCTGAAATTCCTTTTCAGCCCTAGATCAAGACCTTGCGCTCGTATTGAACGCTGGGTTCTCAGGCTTCAAGGATACACATTCAGAGTGGAACATGTTCCGGGATCCGACAACATAGCAGACGCACTTTCGATTGATTGATTGATTTGTCTTTATTAGAGAGACTTTCAGCCCTTGGCTGGTTCGTCTCTTTAGTACGCACTTTCGAGATTAAGTGTACCAGCCAGCAAAACGTTTGATGAACCAATCGAAGGACATATTTGGAACATTGTCTCTGAATCGTTACCAATGGCAGTGACGGTTGAAAAGGTAACTGAAGACTCTAAGAAAGATGAAACGATTCAAAAGGTTATCGAAGCATTGCAAGAGGGAACTCGAGAAGCCATTCCAAGAGAATTCAAACCGTACATGGATGAATTATGCTCAGTCGATGGAGTGCTTTTGAGGGCCAATCGACTGGTCATTCCCACTCAGTTACAAGAACGTGTAATTGCTTTAGCTCATGAAGCACACCCGGGTATGGCGGCGATGAAACGACGGCTTCGACAAAAGGTCTGGTGGCCGCAAATGGACAAACAGGTAGAGTTTTTCGTTAAACGATGCAAGGAGTGTACGTTGGTATCCTGTCTTGGAGCTCCAGAACCACTAAAGCGTACCAAAATGCCAGAAAAGCCCTGGAAAGACATCGCGGTCGACTTCATGGGCCCTCTACCCTCAGGCCACTTATTGTTTGTAATAGTTGACTATTTTAGTCGTTTTACAGAGGCAATTGTGATGAAAACAATTACCGCAAGGCGAACAGTTCAAGCTTTACATGAGACCTTCAGTAGATTTGGCGTTCCGGAATCTATTAGATCAGACAACGGCCCCCAGTTCATCAGTGAGGAATTCAAATCATACTGTAAAGAATATGGGATCACATTGCTGAAAACGACTCCCTATTGGCCACAGGCCAACGGAGAAGTAGAGCGAGCTAACAAAACAATATTGAAGCACTTGAAGATCAGCCAAGAGACAGGTAGTGACGACTGGATGTGGGACCTAAGATCGTTTTTATTGATGTACAATTCCACTCCTCATGCATCAACTGGAGTGGCTCCATCGACATTAATGTTTGGACGCGTGCTGCGAGACAAACTTCCCGCATTCGGTGATGTTACACTACGGATGGATCAAGAGGCAATATGTGATCGCGATTGGGAAAGAAAACTGAAGGATGCACGGTATGCGGATGAACGTCGGCAAGCAAAACCCTCTAACCTGAAGGAGGGAGATGTGGTAGTATGTAAGCGAATGATAAAGGAGAACAAGCTGTCAACTACATTCGCACCGGAGGAGTTTGAAGTGATTGAACTAAAAGGTTCGGATGCTACATTACGTTCATTCACCTCGGGTCGTGAGGTACATCGAAATGTTGCCCATCTGAAGCGGTTACTGAAAGACAAACCGATGGAAGAACCAGCTGCGGAGGAATCAGCACCAGTACAGGAAAACGAGAATTGGCCTCATCGCGAGGACGTCGAAGGCGGTAAAACTGTTACCACACGACCAGTCCGGGAACATCGTAGACCCACATATCTCAATGAATATCAAACGAATGCAGTTCACGACCTTTAAAGAAAAGGAGGGATGTCGGGGCCGACTAGGCCCTTTATGAAAGAGCGTCAACTGTTTCGGTAAGTCTGGGAACACTCCACACAAAAGAGAGGCAGAAGACGACGTGGGTCGATAGCGACGAGATCGCATCGCGAGTGCGGGTACGAGAAATAAAAGTAATTGTTAAGATCAATTGATGTAAGTTATTTATTCAGTGAATCCGACATGGACGTTTTAGCAGAACCGTCAAAAACGATCCGCAGTTTCGTTATTGCACTGCTCGGCCGCAATACGCAGTGGTGCGGCAAATAGTACAGCGGCCGTTCGCTCGTTGCAAACCCGCTCGTTGCAACGCTTTTTAGTTGCAAGTCCGCTAATTGCAAAATTTGACAAGTGTTTGCAATTAAAAATCAATCAAGTGTCAAATTTGTGCTGCCAGTCATGCTGTCAGTGCATTTCGATGCACTTTAGTGTCAAAGTGACGTTGCAATTAGCGAATGGCATTCGCTCGTTGCAATGTAAACATTTTGCAACGAGCGAACGGCCGCTGTACGAAGATCCGACCTTCTCATTTGAGTTGGCTTGTATTTCGCACATGTGTCCGAGCCGCTCGTATTTGTGGATGAACTCAGAATATCAGCTCGGGTCTCTGATCCAGGCGACGTTCGAGCATCAGAAACAGTCGGGTAGCCATTTGCAGCGATTCTCCCAGTTCTGCCTTTCTTTTGTTGAATGGAAGTCGAACTTGGAACCTTTCATCGGGCATTCGTTAAAAGGTACTCCAGAAATGCTGGATGCACTCATCAGTACTCGCAGTAGAGTTTCGGCGTAGATCTTCAGCACCTTCAATCTCCCAGAATCGTTTCAACAAGTCGCCTAGGTCGTCTCGCTGGACAACGTTGCAGAATGTGTGGGCGATGACGGGTATTTGATCCGAAATCACGCCACCAATCACCCATCCTAGTTCGGTGCTTCTGAGCGAAGGAAGGTGCTCCGCAAGGGTGAATTTTTCCGCTTTGATGAGGTCCCAGATGATTCCTGCTCCCAACAACATATCAATCCGCCCTCGCTTGTTGTTGAAGTTCGGGTCGGCGAGCTCCACATGGACTGGGAGGTTCCAGTTCGCCACATCGACACGTTTAAATTAACTTTTAAATATGTGTTCATTTTACCCCCATCGATTGTTCATTTTACCCTCACCCTCGCTACTCGGTTTTCTGTCATTTTTTGCAATCGAAAAAAATAAAGAAAACTGTAGTTTTGAGAAGTTTTTTCTTCTAGAATGTTTAGAACATAATACCATCTACGATATAACTTATTTCCATTGAAAACGGTGTCAAACGCTTAGGGTGTTCATTTTACTCCCATTTCCCCTGAATTAGGTTAAGTGATTGAAGAATAAAAAATATCAATGTTGTCAGAGGGTTCACACATTGGTGCGTGGATACCAGGCGTAAGGTGATAGAATTGAGTGTTTTTTATGCGTCACTACGCTTTATTGCATAACTTGTAGGCGTTTTCTGATAGATTGACACTATGCTATGGAAGTTGGAAGTAAGAGAAACAGCTTTTTTGAACCTGTTTCTAGTTCTAGCGATGGCTATGAACGATAGCCACTAGACCACCAAGCCCGTCTGAAAGAATGAGGTTCCTCTAAAAGAATAAACAACTCACTATTTACTTAGATTACTCGTTTTCGGCATTTTGTCCTTTCGACTTTTGGCATTCGACGTTTTAGGTGTGAGATCACTCATTGCAAATAATATATTGAAAGACGAATAGCGATTCAATAAAATCAATGCCACAGTTGATATAACAAGTTAACAAGACGATAAGCAACGCACTGCAACGTCAACTTCACACTCACTTCTACATAATATTTCATCACTCTCATCCTAATCACATCGTCATTAATCCGTCACTCCGTCAAGACAACAACCCCTGATGTGCTGCTCGGCTCGGATGAAAAATGAACTTGCATCTGCACGTGACCTCTTGGGGAACTTAAAACGTGCGGCGGCAACCGAAATGCACTCTCGTCACTTGAGCTTGACGCCAAAACACGCTCGGGCGAAAAATAACCCCGTCTATTTTCGAAAACAGATTAAGCTTCTTTTTCTTCTTTCTGTTTTTTTTTTATTTTATGTTCAACAAGATATAGAAAGAAAAATCATTCCCAACAGAGGAGTAAACACTTTTAACAAAATCGGATTTTATTTAGATTCAGAGCACACGCTCCACAATCCCCTCTTGAAAACAAGCAAGAGAGAGACGCGAACGCGAGTCGAGTTGAAACGAGACGGATTGTCGGACGGCTCTACACACTTAGAATAGTTTACAGTATTCGGTAATTTTTTACCGAATTTTCAACAGCTGAACGTTCGGTAATCAGTTCGGTAATCGAAAAGAATACCGAACGTACGGTAAACAAGTTTATTTCGTTAGCTGTCAAAACTACCGACTTTTTCGGTAAAGTGTTCGAAACATTTACCGTATTGATCTGTAAGCCAGGACACATTTACTTTTTCTTTTACTGATGAGTTCGGTAAATAATAAAAACAAACCATGATTTTTCTATTAGTATTTTTCTATATTTTATTGCTTAAATGATAAAATGGAGTACATATAAAAATAGCTTGCAGCTGAATTTTGGCCGGAAAACATAGCACTAGACACAATCTGAGGGGTTCCTTCGATAGTTACCACGGAGGCAATTGCGTCAACAATAATGCCGTTCCGGATGGAATGCTGCTGCTGCTGTTGCAAAATGCGGAAGGAGATCGGCTGCTGTGGAATTAAGGGATATTTTCCCAATCAGATATATAAAATAAGTGTTAAAACCAAAGTAATTAGTAATGCTTACCTGGTTCAGAAGATCCGTATTTTTTACAATTTCTTTTAAGACACGAGCAAACTGTGAACTGTGTAGTTTGACAGATCATATTTACCGGATTTCGGTAATGTGATCCGTTATTTACAGCCTAATCGGTAATGCGTTAACCGTACTCAGCGATCCTCTTCATTTACAGTACAGATTGTAAAATATTTGACAGCTTCCGGTGAAAATATTTGGAATCACTGATCGGCCGATAAAATAAATTACAGAAAATCGGTAAAATTTGTTATTTTACCGGAAAAATGTAAAATTTCGCGATTACCGTATTTTTTCGGTGGAAAAATTACCGAACGAGGAAAACGAATCTAAGTGTGTAGCTCAAACTCACACATCAAATTTATCTACATTCAGGCGTAATGGCCCTCCGGTCTAGAGATGGTGGCGTGCACCCCGCTGGCAGCTGCAAAGGCTGCAAGCCACAATTTATAATGCGCTCTTTAACCGGGGCGGTACGCCGGGCGTAGGGATTTAGCAACTCGAGTCGACTCCCGCCCGCCCCCGGGACCACATCGGTATGATTTGGTTGAGACCCGTAGATACGTAGAGCCGAGAGCAAGGTCGTAAAGTGAAGTGAAAGAGAAATTTATAACTCCATATCTGAAATCAACTTTTTATCTCTGTTTCATACGGGGGAGGCAACTGGAAGACATGCAGTTCGTGCTTGCATTTTGTAAACTTGGGTGCAAGTATGTAGAGCAGTGCTTGAATGCGGTTAGAGTTGGAAGATTTGGATGATGAAGGGCCTGTGCATTATGACATGACTGATAACTGGATGAAGGGTGCATGGTGCACATGCAGGGCATTTGTAATCACATAATGGGTGGCTTCACAGAAAGAGGAAAGCTGCTACTTCAACCTGGGGACTATATTTATTCAAAAATATGGAAATTTTAAAGAGATGAACTCCTGATTATGGATCCCTATGTATACTTAACCTATCTGGCTTATTAGGCTTCGTCAGCCAGTCGTGATAATTGCAACGAAATGTCGACAAGAGAGATATACGAACTGAAACCAAAGGCAACGATCTCTGCGACGAAAAAGTAAACCTCGATGCGTGGAACTGTTGATCTCTCAACTACATCGGAAGGACCAACGTACTTGCTGATCTACTAAAGAACGTCGGGTTCAAAATCGTAGTACTGCAGAAAGTGTATTGGACAGGGTCTATGGTACGACCGTTTAGAGGTAACTATGTCATCTACCAGAACAACACATGCTCTGCGACGACCGATGTGAATTGTTATCGGTTTGTAGCCGATTAACAAAAGAATGAGTAGGATGGAATAACAGTCAGGGAATCCACAATATCACCCACTCGTACGGGCATGCGCCACTAAAATCACCGACTTCTCCAGGGTGTAACGGCTTGCAGCATGTCGTGAAACTCTTGGTTCGAAACCGTTTCGTAGTTGTGGTGGAGAACTGTACCGGGATTTTCTCGGTTTTAGCACGATGTCCGTGTGACCCATGAGGATTTGCGAGACTCCACGAAAGCATTCTGTCACAGGAAGGTATTGCCCAGCCAACACGAAGTCGTATACAGCATCCACTTGATAACTGGCTGCTGTTTAACTGCACAGCTTTTTAACTAGGTGCCCGATAACTGGACCCAGTTAAAAAGCAGTTGTCTGTCAAAAATAAACGAAATCCAACCTCACATTTTGCAAATCCATAAACAAAACAAATTACAGCTTCCGCTCGATAACTGGGCTTTGACGACAGTTCAGTTAGCGAGCGCCTCTCTATAACTGGACTAAGCTTCCGGAGAAGGAGGCTATTATTATAATTTGTTTTGATTATGGATTTGTAAATTGTGAGGTTAGATTTCGATTATTTTTGATCGACAACTGCTTTTTTACTAGACTTTGCCCAGTTATCGAGCGCCCAGTCAAAAAGCAGTTCAGTTAAACAGCAGCCAGTTATCGAGCGGATGCTGTATAACAATAGCCTCCGGCTCCGGAAGCTTAGTCCAGTTATTGAGCGGCGCTCGCTAACTGAACTGTCGACAAAGCCCAGTTATCGAGCGGAAGCTGTATGTGTAGAAAACGATCCTGAACTGGAGGCCATAAGCGTAAATACTTCCATTTAACCGTGTGTAGAACACATATCGCCTCCATTTTTGCATACGCAGTTTTTTCTCTCGATTTGGAAGCTGACTGGCGACTCTACTGATTTCGGCACTAGGTATGCGTGACCAGAAATACTTTTTGTGCTTTTCTTCCTTTCTTCTTCTTCCGGAACGCTACCCGAGCAGAAGGGCATACCTTACAAATACTATGCAAAGAGCAACATGTGCTCTAATACCTAAAATTCTAATTGCTGCGCTATTCTACGAAATGTTATGAGAACATCACAATAACAGTTGGAGGTATTTGAGCAGAGTTTGGTATTGATGTGGTAGTATTTGTTGGTTCAGCAGTGAAAATAATCGAAGAACAAGATTTGCTATTACATCATGAAGTCATCGAACAAATGAAACATTTGATAACAAAAAATGTTATTAGTTTGTTATTCAATAACTTTGGAATAACAAATACAGTATTTGAAAAAAGGTATGCATTTAATATTGAAATAACAAGACTTGTTATTTTCTAGGTGTTATTTATGCAAAAGTTTGGTATTCATTTTTGTTATTTTGTCTCTTATTACCACCTAACGAAGGGCATATCAAGGTATGGTAGTATTTAAGATGCATACCTTGATATGTTATTCACTTGTTATTTTCTTCTGCTCGGGTAGACCGCGTGTGAGCGAGTGACGGATGCCGACTCGCGATACGAAATGATCTCACTAGCAACCTTGACGATCCACGCAAGAAAGTTGGACAATGCAAATAGCGTAGCGATCTGGGTGTTCCTCCAGTAGCTCACCCATTCCAGCTGCGTGCTGGCTGCTAATTTCTGCGTCAATCCCCTAGATGAGCATCGTGTTGATAAAATGCGCTGTCATCCTAACTTACAATCGCAAGCCGAAAACAAACACGCATGCTGAATTGTTGCTTTATAATAGTAACGATAGCTGAACTAAAACTGTGCTGTACACAATACTGTACAAATGTTTTTTTTTTTCAATTGAAAAAGGCAATGTTCAATCTTTCGTATCGGTATTAACAATAATAATTTAAAACACTTTTCAAGCGATAAATAAGATTATTATTTAACTAGCAGTAATTCCTTTACAAAATAGTTTACCAAGACCTTTTTCTGCGTCTTAATGAGCTCTGAATTTATGTGTTGTTCAGTTCTTAAATACAATGTTCTGTGCTAATTCACCACTGCTTAACTGCCCATAACTGCATAACAGTCACATTCGACAAAAGTAGGCATTGTACAAAATAGAGTTTAAAGTTTGCAACATGCGCTAGTATGGAGATGATACAAAATTTCAAAAAATTGTCAATAATTTAAAATTCATCCTTTTGCAATGAAATTTTCTACAGCGCTTCTTGTATGGTGGACGAATAGTTAAAAAAATAATCAGACGCTCTCAGAAATATGATTGATATTACGCTTTGACACCAGTGTGTATTTCCAGTGTGACTGTTATGCGGTTACATTCATAAATTTTAGCCAATGAGACAAAACGACTTGGTATTTGTTTCACATTTTGCAGAACAAACTTAAAAAGTTCATTTGGGTGGATGAAAGTACTGATGATTGGGAGATGATCCCCGGTATTAACTCAATATTGGCAAAAAATGCAAATGTATCGTGTTGTGCCGAATGGCAGTGAAGCTGTTCGGAGCTCGGCGATGGTGAGTGGTGGAACAGGTGACGGTTTCGATCGGTTACCTACATTTATTACAGCGATGTCCGGTCTTAAACGGCGCAGCTGTGCGCGCTCCTTTAGATTGTTCCAGTAGTGACTGAAGAATGCTACTGCTCGGCGTAGCTTGATGTAGCAGAATAACTGAAGGATAAATCTTCGCAAAGTGTTGTTCGCGCGGCAGTCATTGCCACAACTGGAGTTTTGTGCCCTTCTTCGAATGCCACTGGAGAGTTTTCTTGATCGATGATGATCTTGGGAGAATTCAGGATAGCTGATAGGCTGAGTTTACGAGAACTGTTATCTGCAGAATTCTTGGAGCCAGCGATGTGCTTCAAGTGGTCGATGAACGTGGATCCATGATTCTTGGACGACGAGTGTCTTCCAGCTGTTGAAGTGCACATCCACTATAGGTGTGGTATATCCAGTATTCCTGACAACACTTGCCATGCCATGCTGCTGCGATAAGCATTCGATGGAGTTGAATGTTTATGAACTGATCGAGTTTCGTCGTGTCAGCATTGCATGTGCGGTGCGGTCCCACGGTCTGGACTGACCGCAGTTCTAAGACACATCGATCGTATGATCGTCCAAGCCCCTCCCCAATCCAACTTTGTATGTGTTAGTAATTAAGTAGGTCTAAGAAATATCATGAATAAAGCACAAGCCATTATGGTCAGAACCAACGTAGAGTGAAGGCCGATTCTTCAAGAGAACTCCCGTGGAAAATGTAAACTACCTCATGGCGAACCGTGAAAAATCGTAGTGAAAAGTGTTAGAAGCCACCGTTTGATAGTGAAGAAATAAACTATAAACCATTATGTGACACTTGAAGTATAGTGCAAACCGAGGCTGTTGTGCAATTAGTGAATCGCAATTGAAAACTTTTACACCGAGCCGTCGTCACCATCAAAATGGGTAATCAAAAGTCCAACCCAAAGACTGAACAAAACGGTGATTCGGATATTACAATCATCAATAACCAGGATCAGCACACAGAGATGTTGTTAGCACACGAATGGAAGATTGTAGTTATTTTAGTGATCGTTGGACTACAGTTGGCAGTTACGTTATACGTACTTTTCATGAAACGTGAAAAACGAAGAGCATCAAAAATAGCAGCAAGGTCAATCGCGGCATTGAACCAGGTGTAGTCCACATGCACACGAGCAACGAAGTTGAAACGGAGCCCCCAATCATCAATTACCAACCATGGTGAGTGGAGAAAGTTTGCATGGGTAGGCGACGACATTCCGGTGAGTGACATTATCGGTCAGGGTGATGGTCGAATCAGAGTTAAGAAAACTTCAAACGATTTTGGCAAATTTTAATAAATCGCCAAACAGGCGTTATTTACGCTCAACACTGCACGAAAAGCAGAAAATTACTGAGCAAATTTATAAGCAGATCTTATTGTTAGTGAAGAACACAGAAAAAACAACGGCAGAATATGTTATAAAAGTGGCAGAAGATTTAAAAAATAGCATTATTACTTTTATTGAAACAAGATTGAACCAGCCAAGTTTGCCTAAATTCAAAACAATCGCGAAAAGCTTCATTAAATTTACAACTCTTTTCAAAAACAGCCACCAAAAAATGGCATTCGACATCAAACAAGCTTCAACGCTTGTGGAAGTTTTTGATGGGAACCCTGAAAAAACAGAAGCATTTGTGGATGCTGCTAATTTGCTAATAGAACTGACACCAGCAAATCAGCATCCCACTTTGTTCAAATTTCTAAAAACAAGGCTTGCTGGACAAGCAAGACAGGCCTTACAAGGACAATTAAATGATGATCCAGCTTTATTGGTACAGTCGGTAGAACAAAAATGTGTCTCTCGTCAAACACCGGAAACTATAATAGCCAAGATGAAAAATGTCAAGCAAAGAGGTCAAGCAGATACTTTTTGCAATGAAATCGAAACGTTAACGACAAAGCTGAACAGTTTATACGTTCAACAGAAAATTCCCGCTGATGTAGCGTGCAAAATGGCTACAAAAGCAGGGGTTGAGAGTTTAATAGCTGGGACCAATAACCCAGAAATCAAACTAATTTTAAAAGCATCGTCTTTCAACACCATTGGAGATGCAATTCAAAAAACTTTGGAAAATTGTGTCTCGCCGACAAATTCAGTGCTCCATTTTACTCGAAACAGAAATGGACCAAATGGTCGTGGTCGAGGCAATAATTTCAGAAGCCGAGGAAGACGTGGTTATTACCAACATGGTCAAACACGTTCTCAAAACAATCATCGTGAGTATAACAATGGTGATTACAACTTTAATCGTGGACAAAACCGTGGACGAAGAGGAAATCACAATCACTCCTGTGATTACCGAAATGTTCGTCAGATTCAAGCAGAAAATGACCAGGAAAACGCTCAGGCGCCTCAGCGAGCAAATCAAAATGCATTGCCGCTGAGGGAAGCCAGACAACAATAAAGAATATATACTCCATAGATTTTGCTGGAGGAAATTTTGTGAAAGCATTTGTTGAAATTGCTAATACTGAATGTACTTTCATACTAGATACAGCCGCAGATATTTCAATACTAAAAGCAGATTTAGTCGATCAAAATTACTTAATAGATCCCTCATCGAGATGTATTATTCGTGGTGTTTCAGACGGAACCGTCAATACAGTTGGAATTGCAACAACTAATTTAAATTTTGATGGTAATATTTTAACTAACTTTCCTTTCCAATTAGTTGAAACAAATTTTCCCATACCGTCGGATGGTATCCTGGGAAAAGATTTTTTGATCAATTATAAATGCAGTATACATTTTGATTCATACGTATTAGAAGTGCGGACCAGAGAAAAAGTTTTTGAAATTCCAATGGAAGACACTATTCACAACCAAATTGTTATACCTTCCCGTTGTGAAGTCATAAGGAAATTTAAAATAGACAATATCAAAGAAGATTGTGTAATTAAATCAAAGGAATTGATTCCTGGAGTATTCATTGCCAATTCTATTGTGAACAAAGACAATACTTACGTCAAAATTGTCAATTCTAATTCATATTCTGTAACTATTCCGGAAAATCCACAAGTTGATTTTGAAAGTTTAAATGATTATTCAATATTGAACATAACAAAAACCAAAAATGTTGAAGACAGGTCAAAAGAAATTTTTCAAAAAATTGATACAGACAATATTCCGATCAATGAAAAAGTAAAACTTACTCAACTGATTGAGGAGTTTTCTGATATCTTTGCACTAGATAATGAGAAATTGTCTGAAAATAATTTTTATCAACAAAAAATTTCTGTAACGGACGATACACCGGTTTACATTAAACCTTATCGTACCCCGCATAGTCAGAAAGAGGAAATTAATAAGCAAGTGAAAAAATTATTAGATAACGATTTAATCGAAACATCTACTTCCAGTTAAAACTCTCCTATTTTACTTGTTCCGAAAAAAGGTACAAATAGCGAGAAGAAATGGCGTTTAGTTGTCGATTTCCGACAGCTGAACAAACAAATACTTGCCGATAGATTTCCGTTAACCCGTATTGATGACATTCTTGATCAATTGGGTCGAGCAAAATGGTTTTCCACATTGGACTTAATGTCCGGATTTTTGCAAATTCCTCTTGATGAAAAATCAAGACAATATACAGCTTTCAGTACTGAAAATGGACGTTACCAGTATAAACGTTTACCTTTTGGTCTAAAAATTTCACCCAATAGCTTTCAAAGGATGATGACCATTGCTATGACAGGTCTGAATCCGGAAGTTGCATTTTTGTATATTGACGATATCATCGTCATAGGTTGTTCTACAGAGCACCATCTGAATAATTTGCGTAAAGTTTTTGAACGATTACGTATATATAATTTGAATCTGAACCCAAGTAAATGCAATTTTTTCAAGAAGGAAGTAACCTATTTAGGGCACAATATTTCCGATAAAGGCATCCTCCCTGATTCTTCAAAGTTTGAAGCAATTATTAACTATCCAGTTTGCAAAACTGCAGATGATGTGAGACGATTTGTTGCATTTTGCAACTATTATCGTAAATTTATTAAAAATTTTGCGCAAATAGCAGCACCTTTAAATAAATTATTCAGAAAAAACGTTAAATTTGAATGGACGGAAGAATGCCAAAGTTCATTCGACAAGTTGAAGAGATCACTTACTGAACCAAATATCTTGCAATATCCTGATCTCAAACAACCTTTCATTCTAACTACAGACGCTTCGGATAAAGCGTGTGGAGCCGTACTTTCACAGAAACATGGTGAAGATGAGTTGCCAATTGCTTTCGCCAGTAAGTCATTTACTAAAGGTGAAGCACATAAACCAGTAATTGAAAAAGAATTAACTGCAATTCATTGGGCAGTTAATCATTTCCAGCCATATTTGTTTGGCACACGTTTTACAATTAAAACTGATCATAAACCTCTAACGTATTTGTACACCAGAAAGAACCCGAGTCAAAAGTTAACTAGAATGCGACTTGACTTGGATGAATATGATTTCGATATAGAATTTATCAAGGGTCAATCAAATGTTTGTGCGGATGCTTTATCCAGAATCAATCTAAGCTCAGATGATCTTAAACAAGTAGCTATCATGGCAGTACAAACCAGAGCGATGACCAACTCAAGTGAAAACGGAATGGCCAACCGTATTTACGAAGTTGTTAATCCCGAAGAAACGCATAACCTGCCTAAGCTAATAACGAGTACTTCAAAAAGGGGAAAACACTATGAAATTAATTTTAAACTGACGTCAAAGAATCGAAAAAAGTTAATTAAAGAAATGACTAGTCATATCAATCCAAAAGAGGACTTAGCATTCGAGCTAATGTTTTCAGGATTAGAATCGATGCTATGGGACTGCAGCCCGAAAGTAGCATTAACAGATAGTGACCCCATATTTGAAATTATTCCATTACCAACTTTCAAAGAAATAGGAACAAAATTTCTCGAGAAAGTTGAAATATTGATTTATAAAGCGCCCAAAACAATTGAGCATGACAATGAAATTCAAGAAATATTGTTTAACAATCACAATACAAAAATCGCAGGACATCCTGGACAACTGAAATTGTATAAAAAACTAAAACCTTTTTACTATTGGAAAAACATGCGACAAAGTATACGAGAATATGTACAGAATTGTTCATTCTGTCAACAAAACAAAACTTTCAAAAATCCAAAAGAACAATTAATAAAAACTGATACACCTCCACAACCTTTTCATACAGTTGAAATAGATACTGTAGGACCATTACCAATCACAAACAATGGTAATAGATATTTATTATCGCTACAGTGTGAATTTAGTAAATACATCATTCTAATACCAATGATGGACAAGAAAGCTTCGACAATAGCTAGAAAATTTGTTGATAGCTTATTTCTTATATATGGACCCATACAGTCTATTAAAACAGACATGGGCACAGAATTTAAAAATGAAATTTTCAAAGATGTATCAACATTCCTGAATATCGAACACAAATGTTCAACAGCATATCATCCTCAAACTATTGGTATGCTTGAGAGGAACCACAGAACATTAAACGAATATCTAAGAACATTTTTGAACGAATCCAAAAATGACTGGGATGAAATAATCCAATATTATGCTTTTGCTTATAATACGCTTCCAAGTATTGACACAATATTCTCACCTTTTGAATTGATTTTTGGTAAACCATGTCCAATGCCAAATTCTGTACAAAACAAACCAACACCAATATATAATCCAGAACATTATTACAAAGAATTACATTTCAAACTTAGCAGAGCTTATCAACTGGCACAATCTTGTATTGAAAAAAGTAAAAAGAAACGAGTGAATAATTACAATGTTAACACAAAACCACTACAGTTAGCAGTAGGAGATTTAGTATGGTTAGAGAATAATGCACATCATAAATTAGGAAATTTAAGAATAGGACCATATGAAGTTACAAAAATAAATACACCAAATGCAACCATACGAGATTTGAAAAGTCCTAATAAAGAACAGACAGTTCATAAGAACCGATTAAGAAAATATTGTGGAACAACATTTTTGTGAGGAAGGAGGATGATATCCATCTATATAAATTAAAAATTACATTCCTAAAAGTTATAATTTTATATTTTTATTCCAATTTATTATCTCTTATAGAACTATTTGTTGTATTACCTATGATTCAATTTTATCCAATTATTGTTTACCTAACTTCTGTGTAAGGAACTATTTTATAAAAATATCGAATACATTTATAATCATTTAAATAATATATAAAATACAATACATTGTAACATATATAATAAGAGAGGTTTGGACGACAACTTAATAATAAAATGACTACTGTACCATCCATCATTTTCATAAGGGGGAAGGTGTGGTATATCCAGTATTCCTGACAACACTTGCCATGCCATGCTGCTGCGATAAGCATTCGATGGAGTTGAATGTTTATGAACTGATCGAGTTTCGTCGTGTCAGCATTGCATGTGCGGTGCGGTCCCACGGTCTGGACTGACCGCAGTTCTAAGACACATCGATCGTATGATCGTCCAAGCCCCTCCCCAATCCAACTTTGTATGTGTTAGTAATTAAGTAGGTCTAAGAAATATCATGAATAAAGCACAAGCCATTATGGTCAGAACCAACGTAGAGTGAAGGCCGATTCTTCAAGAGAACTCCCGTGGAAAACGTAAACTACCTCATAGGGCTAAAATCTGACCAACTATAAGTAGTAGGGGTGATCTTCAGCGATCTTTCCATCTTCTGGGGTGCTTGAGTTGCCAGAAGTGCAGCACATAGTTGTAGTCTGGCAATGGAATGGTGCGCAGATAGCAGACAGCGCCCACAGACGCTGCATGCAGAGCTTTGCATTCACGATAACTGGACCTAGCTAGCCCATAGGGTCGAAGATCTGAGCGATGTATGACATCACTTTACGCTCGGTTATAATGGTAGCAGAGAGTGATAGTTCTACCTTGAATCGGAGGTTCTCGACCTTAGGATCCCACAGAAGACCGAGCTTGAAGATTGCCGCGACGAGAAGCCGTTGGATAGCCAGATCTTCCCGTGGAACCCGAAAGCCACAGCAGATTTCACGTCATGTGCGCCAAACTTAAATTCGTCAACGTAAAAATCTTTCACGACAGTTTCGCCGGTAGCTGGATACAATTCCGCTTGATCCTTGGAAGGCTGCTGGAGTGTTCTCTTTGCTAGATACGGTGCACTAGAGCCATCGTAGTCACGTCCGAAACCTCAAGTAGATGAAATAGGGGTCTTGTTGGACAACCGTATCGACCAAAAGGGAGTCATTCAAGCAGTAGCTGGACAAAGTCTTACATGACGTGTCGAAGACTACTCTGCTCTTCGTTGTCGATTCCGCGATTCCTTCAAGATGACTTGGTAACTAACGTAGCAGTGTGGAAAGTGATCATCTAGCTCTGTCACCTTCTTGATGTGACGAATATAAAGATACTCGCCCATAAACCGATCGTAATAGTCCTGGTTTGCAGGATCTAATCCAAAACATCTTTCCAGGCTCGAAAAGCGTCGATGGAGGATTAGCCTGGATTCTCCCTGCACGAATCTTCGGTCTTACCAGTGGTATTCTTTCGAGTATCGAATTGGCCCGATGGAATCGGTTCCATGTCCCAGCATTTGCGTACGGTGGCTTCCGGTCGATTAAGCGGCAGAGAGGTAACAGAAACATGAAATGGTAACAGAGGTAACAGGAACGCTAGATGGCATCAAGCAGTGACCACCGAACCAAATGGAGTTTCGGCTATGATGAGGACAACACTTCCGGGAATACTGAACTACGTTTCTACTAGCTGCATGTTTGGCACCTTTCATGCCCAAATGTCTAAGGGTATTGCTAGCAGTTCTATCGACGTCTGCTTCAGTACCAAAACTATAGTTAGGGCGGTAACAGAGAGTATATTGCACAAATGAACCGATGATGGCTCAGCTGATTATCGTGCCGTAAAGATCAAATTTAAATAGAAACCCTCGTTTCGTTCCCGGCGAACGACCCACTCCCCCAGAAAGAACCTCCACCCGCACGCACAAACAGCGAGCGAAAGTCTTTCTTTCTGTTGGTTAAATTCAAATGTTTACTCACATCACGGTCGAGACGATCCGCTTTTTCAGAATATGGCTTTGGATTTCTGCTTGCCACGAGCGAGCGGCCGGACTTTGCTCTTGCAGTCGCCTGTGTTCGCTGAAAGCCAGCCCGGAAAGAGCATATGTGCGGAATATATGACTGCTCGGCGTTCGTTCGTTTGCACTTTCTGGGTTCCGACCGTCCTTGTCCACACAATATCCATATTCTCGCATGGAGGTATAAAGCCATAAACCCAACATTGCCGAGCGGTGGGGCGCGCAAAAAGTGCCAGAAAGTATGCTGACGCGGTCGGTCGTCGTCGTTTCCCGCACCCTCCCCACTAACCCTCGTACGTATGCAACGAGCGAGTTAAATATTCTCCAACCACATTCAGAGGGCGCTCCACGTCCACGACTGCTGCTCCTTTTTGAATCGCACTTTTTTTTTTTTTTTTGTTAATGCCGAACTGCTAGGAGACGGAGACGGGTATCCCGGCGGGTACTAGCATCGAATGAGCAAAACCGACAAATGAGAATTAAAACCAACAACGAACGGGTCCAATTGGGTGCTGCTGCTGCTGGTACTGGTTTCGGCCACCCCAGTTTTCGGGAGGGAATTCATCACCACCGACTAGCTGCTGGCTGGAAGATGACGACGGGTAAACGGGGAACCTCATTGCCGGTGTTCGTTTGTTGGACAAAGAGAAGTCGACGGCGAAGGCTTGGGTAAACCGACACGACCGACTGGGAACTGGGAAAAACTAGCCAAAACACATGTTTGTCTTATAATTTATGTATGGTTTGTTTTTTGAATTAAGATAAATTTACATCAGAATTTATGCGCACCCTAGATATAGATGTCGCCATGGTTTTTTTTCGGGAAAGTTTGCAGTTCTATGTGTGCTGGTGAAATTCGTAGCATTCGTGTGTGGTGGTGGCTCAACCAGCATGTGGTTTAAAGTGGAACTGGCTGGGCATGTGGCAGAAGCAGCTTGTTTGAACAGAAAAAATTGGGCTCCAAAATATGAAAAGTTTAACAGGCTGTTTGTAATACGTGTTAACGTTGAGAATTCGTTAGAGCACAAGGCATTGTGTTTTTAGTCTTCTCTGTCTTCTCTGTCTTCTCTGTCTTCTCTGTCTTCTCTGTCATCTCTGTCTTCTCTGTCATCTCTGTCATCTCTGTCATCTCTGTCTTCTCTGTCTTCTCTGTCTTCTCTGTCTTCTCTGTCTTCTCTGTCTTCTCTGTCTTCTCTGTCTTCTCTGTCTTCTCTGTCTTCTCTGTCTTCTCTGTCTTCTCTGTCTTCTCTGTCTTCTCTGTCTTCTCTGTCTTCTCTGTCTTCTCTGTCTTCTCTGTCTTCTCTGTCTTCTCTGTCTTCTCTGTCTTCTCTGTCTTCTCTGTCTTCTCTGTCTTCTCTGTCTTCTCTGTCTTCTCTGTCTTCTCTGTCTTCTCTGTCTTCTCTGTCTTCTCTGTCTTCTCTGTCTTCTCTGTCTTCTCTGTCTTCTCTGTCTTCTCTGTCTTCTCTGTCTTCTCTGTCTTCTCTGTCTTCTCTGTCTTCTCTGTCTTCTCTGTCTTCTCTGTCTTCTCTGTCTTCTCTGTCTTCTCTGTCTTCTCTGTCTTCTCTGTCTTCTCTGTCTTCTCTGTCTTCTCTGTCTTCTCTGTCTTCTCTGTCTTCTCTGTCTTCTCTGTCTTCTCTGTCTTCTCTGTCTTCTCTGTCTTCTCTGTCTTCTCTGTCTTCTCTGTCATCTCTGTCATCTCTGTCATCTCTGTCTTCTCTGTCTTCTCTGTCTTCTCTGTCTTCTCTGTCTTCTCTGTCTTCTCTGTCTTCTCTGTCTTCTCTGTCTTCTCTGTCTTCTCTGTCTTCTCTGTCTTCTCTGTCATCTCTGTCATCTCTGTCTTCTCTGTCTTCTCTGTCTTCTCTGTCTTCTCTGTCTTCTCTGTCTTCTCTGTCTTCTCTGTCTTCTCTGTCTTCTCTGTCTTCTCTGTCTTCTCTGTATTCTCTGTCTTCTCTGTCTTCTCTGTCTTCTCTGTCTTCTCTGTCTTCTCTGTCTTCTCTGTCTTCTCTGTCTTCTCTGTCTTCTCTGTCTTCTCTGTCTTCTCTGTCTTCTCTGTCTTCTCTGTCTTCTCTGTCTTCTCTGTCTTCTCTGTCTTCTCTGTCTTCTCTGTCTTCTCTGTCTTCTCTGTCTTCTCTGTCTTCTCTGTCTTCTCTGTCTTCTCTATCTTCTCTGTCTTCTTTGTCTTCTCTTGCTTCCCTGTTTTCTCTATCTTCTGTGTCTTTTCTGTCTTCTCCGTCTCCACTGCCTTCTCTTCTTTTTCTGTCTTGTCTGTCATCTCTGGCGTTTCTGTCTTTTCTGTCTTCTCTATCTTCTCTGTCTTCTCTGTCTTCTCTGTCTTCTCTGTCTTCTCTGTCTTCTCTGTCTTCTCTGTCTTCTCTGTCTTCTCTGTCTTCTCTGTCTTCTCTGTCTTCTCTGTCTTCTCTGTCTTCTCTGTCTTCTCTGTCTTCTCTGTCTTCTCTGTCTTCTCTGTCTTCTCTG
Source organism: Aedes albopictus (assembly GCF_035046485.1). Taxonomy (NCBI): domain Eukaryota; kingdom Metazoa; phylum Arthropoda; class Insecta; order Diptera; family Culicidae; genus Aedes; species Aedes albopictus. The sequence continues at coordinate 312,062,571 of NC_085136.1, read as the reverse complement.
TCTTCTCTGTCTTCTCTTGCTTCCCTGTCTTCTCTATCTTCTGTGTCTTTTCTGTCTTCTCCGTCTCCTCTGTCTTCTCTTCTTTTTCTGTCTTGTCTGTCATCTCTGTCGTTTCTGTCTTTTCTGTCTTTTCTGTCTTCTCTGTCTGCTCTGTCTGCTCTGTCTGCTCTGTCTGCTCTGTCTGCTCTGTCTGCTGTCTGCTCTGTCTGCTCTGTCTGCTCTGTCTGCTCTGTCTGCACTGTCTGCACTGTCTGCTCTGTCTGCTCTGTCTGCTCTGTCTGCTCTGTCTGCTCTGTCTGCTCTGTCTGCTCTGTCTGCTCTGTCTGCTCTGTCTGCTCTGTCTGCTCTGTCTGCTCTGTCTGCTCTGTCTGCTCTGTCTGCTCTGTCTGCTCTGTCTGCTCTGTCTGCTCTGTCTGCTCTGTCTGCTCTGTCTGCTCTGTCTGCTCTGTCTGCTCTGTCTGCTCTGTCTGCTCTGTCTGCTCTGTCTGCTCTGTCTGCTCTGTCTGCTCTGTCTGCTCTGTCTGCTCTGTCTGCTCTGTCTGCTCTGTCTGCTCTGTCTGCTCTGTCTGCTCTGTCTGCTCTGTCTGCTCTGTCTGCTCTGTCTGCTCTGTCTGCTCTGTCTGCTCTGTCTGCTCTGTCTGCTCTGTCTGCTCTGTCTGCTCTGTCTGCTCTGTCTGCTCTGTCTGCTCTGTCTGCTCCGTCTGCTCTGTCTGTTCCGCCTTCTCTGTCTTCTCTTACTTCTAAGTCTTCTATGTCTTCTCTGTCTTCTCTGTCTTTTCTGTCTGCTCTGTCTTCTCTGTCTTCTTTGTCTTCTTTGCTTCCTCTGTTTTCTCTGTCTGCTCTGTCTGTTCTGCCTTCTCTGTCATCTCTTACTTCTAAGTCTTCTATGTCTTCTCTGTCTTTTCTGTCTGCTCTGTCTGCTCTGTCTGCTCCGTCTGCTCTGTCTGTTCTGCCTTCTCTGTCTTCTCTTACTTCTAAGTCTTCTATGTCTGCTCTGTCTTTTCTGTCTGCTCTGTCTGCTCTGTCTGATCTGTCTGATCTGTCTGCTCTGTCTGCTCTGTCTGCTCTGTCTGCTCTGTCTGCTCTGTCTGCTCTGTCTGCTCTGTCTGCTCTGTCTGCTCCGTCTGCTCTGTCTGTTCTGCCTTCTCTGTCTTCTCTTACTTCTAAGTCTTCTATGTCTTCTCTGTCTTTTCTGTCTGCTCTGTCTTTTCTGTCTGCTCTGTCTTTTCTGTCTGCTCTGTCTTTTCTGCCTTCTCTGTCTTCTCTTACTTCTAAGTCTTCTATGTCTTCTCTGTCTTTTCTGTCTGCTCTCTCTGCTCTGTCTGTTCTGCCTTCTCTGTCTTCTCTGTCTTCTAAGTCTTCTATGTCTGCTCTGTCTTTTCTGTCTGCTCTGTCTTCTCTGTCTTCTTTGTCTTCTTTGCCTCCTCTGTTTTCTCTGTCTGCTCTGTCTGTTCTGCCTTCTCTGTCTTCTATTACTTTTAAGTCTTCTCTGTCTTCTCTGTCTTTTCTGTCTGCTCTGTCTGCTCTGTCTGCTGTGTCTGCTGTGTCTGCTCTGTCTGCTCTGTCTGCTCTGTCTGTTCTGCCTTCTCTGTCTTCTCTTACTTCTAAGTCTTCTATGTCTTCTGTGTCTTTTCTGTCTGCTCTGTCTTCTCTGTCTGCTCTGTCTTTTCTGTCTTCTTTGTCTTCTTTGCCTCCTCTGTTTTCTCTGGCTGCTCTGTCTTCTATGTCTTCTCTGTCTTGTTTGTCTCCTCGTTTTCTCTGTCTTCTATGTCTATTTTCTGTTTTCTCTCTCTTCGCTGTCTTCTTTTCTTCTGTGTCTGCTCTGTCTGATCTGTCTTCTCTGTCTTCTCTGTCTTCTCTGCCTTCTCTGCCTTCTCTGTCTTTCCTGTCTGCTCTGTCTGCTCTGTCTGCTCTGTCTGCTCTGTCTGCTCTGTCTGGTCTGTCTGCTCTGTCTGCTCTGTCTGCTCTGTCTGCTCTGTCTGCTCTGTCTGCTCTGTCTGCTCTGTCTGCTCTGTCTGCTCTGTCTGCTCTATCTGCTCTATCTGCTCTGTCTGCTCTGTTCGCTCTGTCTGCTCTGTCTGCTCTGTCTGCTCTGTCTGCTCTGTCTGCTCTGCCTACTCTGTCTGCTCTGTCTGCTCTGTCTTCTCTGTCTGCTCTGTCTGCTCTGTTTGCTCTGTCTTCTCTGTCTCCTCTGTCTCCTCTGTCTTCTCTGTCTTCTCTATCTCCTCTGCCTTCTCTGTCTTATCTGTCTTCTTTTTCTTCTCTGTATTCTCTATCTTCTCTGTTTTCTCTGTCTTCTCTGTCTTATCTGTCTTCTCCATCTTACCTGATTTATTTATCTTCTTTTTCTTACCTGATTTCTCTGTCTTCTCTGTCTCTGTCTTCTCGTTTTCTCTGCATCTGCTTTCCCTGTATGTCTTGTCGGATTTCTCTGTCCACAGTTTTAGATCAACCCACAAGTGCAATGTGATTTGCGTGAGTTTTGCCTCCATGGCAGACTCTAACAAATCGCTCACTGATTTCGCTGTTCATTTACACGATTGTCTCTCTCTCAACTGCTTCTGGACAGTATCCCTGTGAAAACATTTACGATAATCCAGGCCTACCTCTCATACTCCCTAGCCTAGCACATAAGGCTGGGAACCGCATCTTTTACGATTGCTGTAATTAATTTATCTTTACGACTTAATTCTCGCGCTCAGTATCATACGGGCGTATCTACAATGATCGATTTCTCTTCATCGATTTTCTCTTCGGCTAATAACTTGGCCTGCAATTCATTTTTGGTTGTTTTTGTTGTTTTAAATGCTAGTTCTAGTCGTCCTTCACCAAAATATACCGAGAGATCATCCGAATATTGATCGTATTTTCCGGAATAATCCGAAGAGAAAATCGACGAAGAGAAATCGATCATTGTAGATACGCCTGTATGATACTAAACGCGAGAATTTTATTGTCCGAAATTTCACACCATAGATAAAACGACCCTGCGCACACGCACAAACACTGCTGCCGTGTTGGATGGACGGAAAGGGGTTGGGTTATCGTGATTTTCAATTGTTTTCGGTGATGTTGTTGCGACATTTTCTGGCAACGGTCCCTGAGGGACTAGAAGAGAGCGAGGGAAGAATGCTGCGGTGACATGAAATATATGCAGAATAATTTGGAATTTGTGGTGGGTTCTTAGGCTTTGGTTGAACCAATTCCGGTAAAATTTCACTGCAGATATACTTTACTGGGATACATCAACGGCTGAAATGGCAGATAAGCTTTTGTCACCCGAATTTAGCACTTCAGAATTAAACTTGTCACTAGTTTGAGTAACATTTATTGACACTAAAAATAAATAAAATATTATCGATTTTCCTTTTTAGAGGCGTCGGTGGTAAATCTGTTGATACCTTCACAGGACTAGTAACGGAAGTCAAGCAAACCGTTAATTTTGGCTCATTCATTCAATCCCATCCGTCTGGAACCATCCCGGCCAGACAACCAAATCCCTTAGCGAAAGCAGAAAACGGAAAACTTTTTCTCCCAACATTGCAAATATCTCCGGGCACGCAAGTCCGTGACGCGGTCGGTCTTCGATTTATCACAAATCCCGAATCCTAATCCCAAAGGACCGGCTGTGGCACGTCCCATTTCTATTTGGGTCTTGAAGGATCGTTCGTGATAAGCAGGATTTCACTTCCACATTGTGCTGCTCCAAGATTTAAATGATTTGAAGACCAGATTGTTGCGTGAGCGTTGCACACAATTTCCGTAGCAATATCACCGCAGCGGAAACTTCAACAGTGGACGAGAAATGAACGGTGGGCGGATTTCACGGACCTGGACAAAAAATAAAACACCGACAAACTTCACTACAGTAGTTGATTGAATGTTTTATCCACAATATAAACACATAAACAATAACAATACATTCGTCAACATATGTACGATCATGGTGTGTCTATATTACATAAAGGTTGTCTCGATGACCGATCGAAACATTACTTACACTTAAGAAATTCACCCTATTGATTACCCCAAAAATCTGTATTATCTGTAATATTATAATCTCAAGCAATCTAACAAGTCAAATCGACAATGATTTTTCTTAAGGGTCTAACTGACTTGATCGATTTCTCTTAGTCGACTCTCTCTTTCGCTTATAACTTGATCAAAACAAACAAAATCATTATTCTTTTTGTTTCTAGAGCAAGATGTAGTTGTCGTCTTCGCATTTCAACCAATAAGTCTTTGGAAAACTCAATACACTTTCCATAATAACACAAAGAGAGGATCGATGAAGAGAAATCGAAAATGTCAGTTAGGCCCTAATGAAGAATCAGTGCAGAAATATCCGTTTTCGACCTCGTCAAATTGATATGCATGGCACAACCTCTCGAGTTCAGTTCACAATGGCGAACGCAATCCGGAAGAAAAACGAAACCTCCAAATCTAGGGAATGAAATAACAATTTTTATTCTCATCTCGTTGCCGTATCGCGGAGGAAACACTCGCCAGCCACCAATCCCCAGAGCCACTCGCGAAAGAAAAAAATTGGGCAATCTTCCAAAATTTGCGTCCTTGCGCCGCATTGCATTGTCGTCGGAACTTGGAATCCATCCGGGATGGTCCCGGGGTCGGTTCGGAGTGTCATCACGAGTAGGGAATACGCTAGGTGGCACAAAACCATCCTCCAACTCAAATGGGCAGCGAGAAGTATTTATTGCTGCCGATTTTCATTCCAGAGCCAGGCTAAAATGTCGTTCATGCAGATGTGATTTAGAGTGTCGTGCGGGTTTTACGGATCGACAACACTGCTGTGGATGGGGGAGGATCTGGTGGTGATGGGATGAACTTCAGGATATAAATTGCATGCGATTTTGGACTCGAACAAACTAGCTTTAAAAGCGGAGACTTTTGATCTTAGAAGTGCTACAGAATTACACTATAGAAATATATAAGTTCATGATCTATGTTCTGTCATCACAAAAAAAAAACAGAGCAGCAAACAAAGAGTGAACCGAGAGGACAAAAAAATAACAGAGAAAACAGAGAAGAACGAGACATCACGAGACATCACGAGATTCAGAAATGAAGAAAGAGAAGGCAGTTGAAGTAGAGAAAACAGAGAACCCTGAAAAGACCGAGGGAACCGAGAAGACCAAGAAGACTAAACAGATCGAGAAAAAACAAAAAAAAAACATAGAAGACAGAATATTTAGAGAAGACAGAGGAGAACGGGTAGAAGGGTCAAGCAAACAAAGTCATCCGAGCATACTGAGGAAACAGAGAAGTTAGGAAAGATGAAGAAGACTGAAAACACTAAAAAGACAGAGAATACAGAGGAGATCAAGAAGGCAGAGAAGACTAAGAAAACAGAAAAGATCAGGAGACAGAGAAGTTCAAGAAGACACACGACAACACGGAGACTGAGAAAACAGAGGCGAGCGAAACGACGGACAAAACAGAGAAGAAAAAAGAAGTTATGGAAAACATTGAGGACCAAGAAGGCACAGAAAGCTGAGGAGACAGAATATACCGAGAAAACAAAGGAGGCCGGAGAGACAGAGAACATCGAGAAGACCGAGAAAACAAAACGATAGAGAAATCAGAAAAAAACTGAGAAGATAATGAAGACAGGCAAGAGAGAGAACACAAAGAACACATAAAACAGAGAGAAAAGGAAAGGCAGTGAAATCAGAGAAGACGGAGAAGACAAAGCAGAAAGAGAAGACTGGAAAGAGAAAGAAAAAAGAGAAAACAAAGCAGACAGAGCAGACAAAAAAACAGAGATAAAGAGAGGACAGAGGTCTTTTCTGTCTTAGAAAAGATAGCGAAGACAGAAGAAAACACAGAGAAGACAGAGAGGACAGAGAAAACAGATACAGATAGAGAAAGCAGAGAAGACAGAGAAGACATATAAGACAGAGAAGACGGAGCAGATAGAGCAGACAGAGCAGACAAAAAAATCAGAGAAGACATCAGAATACAGAGAAAACATGTAAAGACTGATAAAGCAGAGAAGACCAAGAAGACAGAGAAGATAGAGGATACAAAGAAAATAGAGAAGACAGATAAGACAGAGGAAGCTGAGAAGACAGATAAGACAGAGAAAGCTGAGAAGACAGATAAGAAAGATAAGACAGAGAAGACAACGAAATTAAAGAAATTCAACACTGAGGAGAGAGGATACAAAGAAGATGGAGAAGACAGATAAGACAGAGAAAGCTGAGAAGACAGATAAGTAAGATAAGACAGAGAAGACAAAGAAGACAAATAAGTTAGAGAAGTTCAACACAGAGAAAACCGAAAAAAACATATAAAAAGAGAAGACAAAGCAGACAGACAAGACAGAGAGGACTGAGAAGATGGAGAAGACAGGGAAGACAGAGAATACAGAGAAGACAGAGATGATAGAGAAGACAGAGAACACAAAGAGGAAAGAGAAGACAGAGAAGACCGAGAAGACAGAGAAAACAGAGAAGATAGAGAAGACAGAGAAGACAGAGGAGACAGAGAAGATAAAGAAGACAGAGAAGCCAGAGAACACAGAGAGGACAGAGAAGACTGAAAAGATAGAAAAAAAGCGAAGACAGATTAGACAGAAAACAGAGAAGACAGAGACGACAAAGAAGACAGAGAAGACATCCAGGACAAAGAAGACAAAGAAGACAGAGAAGACAAAGAAGACAGAGGAGCCAGAGAAGACAGAGAGCACAGAAAAGACAGAAAATGCATAAAAGACAGAAAAGACAGAATAGACAGAAAAGACAAAGAAGACAGAGAAGACAGAGATGACAGAGAAGAAAAAGAAGTAAGGAAATACATTTAGGACCAATAAGGTAGAGAAAACTGAGAAGACAGCGAGACAGAAAAAAAACCGAGAAGACAGAAAAAAACGAGAAGACAGAGAAGCCTGAGAACACAGAGTGGACAGAGAGGACAGAAAAGACAGAGAAGACAGAGAAGACAGAGAAGACAGAGAAGACAGAGAAGACAGAGAAGACAGAGAAGACAGAGAAGACAGAGAGACAGAGAAGACAGAGCAGACAGAGAAGACAGAGAAGACAGAGAAGTATTTATTGCTGCCGCTTTTCATTCCAGAGCCAGGCTAAAATGTCGTTCATGCAGATGTGATTTAGAGTGTCGTGCGGGTTTTTCGGATCGACGACTCTGCTGTGGATGGGAGACGATGGGATGAACTTCGGGATATAAACTGCATGTGATTTCGGACTCGAACAAGCAAGCTTTAAAAGCGGAGACTTTTGATCTTAGAAGTGCTACAGAATCACACTATAAAAATATTTAAGTTCATGATCAAGGTTCTGTCACTGCAAAGAAACAGAGCAGCAAACAAAGAGTGAACAGAGAAGACAAAAAATTAACAGAGAAAAACGAGACATCACGAGATCCAGAGTTGAAGAAAGAGAAGGCAGTTAAAGTAGAGAAAACAGAGAACACAGAAAAGACCGAGGGTACTGAGAAGACCAAGAAGACTGAACAGATCGAGCAAAAAAAAACAAAAAAACGTAGAAGACTGAATATTTAGAGAAGACAGAGGAGAACGGGTAGAAGGGTCAAGCAAACAAAGACATTCGAGCATACTGAGAAAACAGAGAAGTTAGAAAAGATATAGTAAACTGAAAACACTAAAAAGACAGACAATACAGAGAAGACCAAGAAGACAGAGAAGACTAAGAAACAGAAAAGTTCAGGAGACAGAGAAGTTCAAGAAGACACAAGACAACACGGAGACTGAGAAAACAGAGGCGAGCGAAACGACGGAGAAGACAGAGAAGAAAAAAGAAGTAATGGAAGACATTGAGGACCAAGAAGGCACAGAAAGCTGAGGAGACAGAATATACCGAGAAAACAAAGGAGGCCGGAGAGACAGAGAACATCGAGAAGACCGAGAAAACAAAACGATAGAGAAATCAGAAAAAAAAACTGAGAAGATAATGAAGACAGACAAGACAGAGAACACAAAGAACACAGAGAAGAGAGAGAAAAGTGAAGGCAGTGAAATCAGAGAAGACGGAGAAGACAAAGCAGAAAGAGAAGACAGGAAAGAGAAAGAAAAAAGAGAAAACAAAGCAGACAGAGCAGACGGAAAAAAACAGAGATAAAGAGAGGACAGAGGTCTTTTCTGTCTTAGAAAAGATAGCGAAGACAGAAGAAAAAACAGAGAGGACAGAGAAGACAGAGAAAACAAATACAGATAGAGAAAGCAGAGAAGACAGAGAAGACTGATAAGACAGAGAAGACAGATCAGATAGAGCAGACAAAGCAGACAGAGCAGAGAGAAAAATCAGAGAAGACATCAGAATACAGAGAAAACATGTAAAGACTGATAAAGCAGAGAAGACCAAGAAGACAGAGAAGATAGAGGATACAAAGAAGATAGAGAAGACAGATAAGACAGAGAAAGCTGAGAAGACAGATAAGAAAAATAAGACAGAGAAGACAAAGAAGACAAATAAGTTAGAGAAGTTCAACACAGAGAAAACCGAGAAAACATATAAAAATATAAGACAGAGAAGACAAAGAAATTGGAGAAATTCAACACTGAGGACAGAGGATACAAAGAAAATGGAGAAGACAGATAAGACAGAGAAAACTGAGAAGACAGATAAGTAAGATAAGACAGAGAAGACAAAGAAGACAAATAAGTTAGAGAAGTTCAACACAGAGAAAACCGAGAAACAAATAAAAAAAGAAGACAAAGGACATACAAGACAGAGAGGACAGAGAAGATGGAGAAGACAGCGAAGACAGAGAATACAAAGAAGACAGAGATGATAAAGAAGACAGAGAAGTCGGAGAACACAAAGAGGACAGAAAAGACAGAGAAGACCAAGAAGACAGAGAAGACAGAGAAGACAGAGAAGACAGAGAATGCAGAGAAAACAAAGAAGGTAGAGAAGACAGAGAAGATAAAGAAGACAGAGAAACCAGAGAACACAGAGAGGACAGAGAAGTCTGAAAAGATAGAAAAAAGAGAAGACAGATTAGACAGAGTAAACAGAGAAGACAGAGAAGACAGAGACGACAGAGAAAACAGAGAAGACAGAGAAGACAGAGAAGACAGAGAAGACAGAGAAGACAGAGAAGACAGAGAAGACAGAGAAGACAGAGAAGACAGAGAAGACAGAGAAGACAGAAAAGACAGAGAAGACAGAGAAGACAGAAAAGACAGAGAAGACAGAGAAGACAGAGAAGACAGAGAAGACAGAGAAGACAGAGAAGACAGAGAAGACAGAGAAGACAGAGAAGACAGAGAAGACAGAGAAGACAGAGAAGACAGAGAAGACAGAGAAGACGGAGAAGACAGAGAAGACAGAGAAGACAGAGAAGACAGAGAAGACAGAGAAGACAGAGAAGACAGAGAAGACAGAGAAGACAGAGAAGACAGAGAAGACAGAGAAGACAGAGAAGACAGAGAAGACAGAGAAGACAGAGAAGACAGAGAAGACAGAGAAGACAGAGAAGACAGAGAAGACAGAGAAGACAGAGAAGACAGAGAAGACAGAGAAGACAGAGAAGACAGAGAAGACAGAGAAGACAGAGAAGACAGAGAAGACAGAGAAGACAGAGAAGACAGAGAAAACAGAGAAGACAGAGAAGACAGAGAAGACGGAGAAGATAGAGAAGACAGAGAAGATAGAGAAGATAGAGAAGACAGAGAAGACAGAGAAGACAGAGAAGACAGAGAAGACAGAGAAGACAGGGAAGACAGGGAAGACAGGGAAAACAGAGAAGACAGAGAAGACAGAGAAGACAGAGAAGACAGAGAAGATAGAGAAGACAGAGAAGACGGAGAAGACAGAGAAGACAGAGAAGACAGAGAAGACAGAGAAGACAGAGAAGACAGAGAAGACAGAGAAGACAGAGAAAACAGAGAAGACAGAGAAGACAGAGAAGACGGAGAAGACAGAGAAGACAGAGAAGACAGAGAAGACAGAGAAGACAGAGAAGACAGAGAAGACAGAGAAGACGGAGAAGATAGAGAAGATAGAGAAGACAGAGAAGATAGAGAAGATAGAGAAGACAGAGAAGACAGAGAAGACAGAGAAGACAGAGAAAACAGAGAAGATAGAGAAGACAGAGAAGACAGAGAAGACAGAGAAGACAGAGAAGACAGAGAAGACAGAGAAGATAGAGAAGACAGAGAAGATAGAGAAGATAGAGAAGACAGAGAAGACAGAGAAGACAGAGAAGACAGAGAAGACAGAGAAGACAGAGAAGACAGGGAAGACAGGGAAGACAGGGAAAACAGAGAAGACAGAGAAGACAGAGAAGACAGAGAAGACAGAGAAGATAGAGAAGACAGAGAAGACAGAGAAGACAGAGAAGACAGAGAAGACAGAGAAGACAGGGAAGACAGAGAAGACAGAGAAGACAGAGAAGACAGAGAAGACAGAGAAGACAGAGAAGACAGAGAAGACAGAGAAGACAGAGAAGGCGGAGAAGACAGAGAAGACAGAGAAGACAGAGAAGACAGAGAAGACAGAGAAGACAGAGAAGACAGAGAAGACAGAGAAGACAGAGAAGACAGAGAAGACAGAGAAGACAGAGAAGACAGAGAAGACAGAGAAGACAGAGAAGACAGAGAAGACAGAGAAGACAGAGAAGACAGAGAAGACAGAGAAGACAGAGAAGACAGAGAAGACAGAGAAGACAGAGAAGACAGAGAAGACAGAGAAGACAGAGAAGACAGAGAAAACAGAGAAGATAGAGAAGACAGAGAAGACAGAGAAGACAGAGAAGACAGAGAAGACAGAGAAGACAAAGAAAACAGAGAAGACAGAGAAGACGGAGAAGATAGAGAAGATAGAGAAGACAGAGAAGATAGAGAAGATAGAGAAGACAGAGAAGACAGAGAAGACAGAGAAGACAGAGAAAACAGAGAAGATAGAGAAGACAGAGAAGACAGAGAAGACAGAGAAGACAGAGAAGACAGAGAAGACAGAGAAGACAGAGAAGACAGAGAAGACAGAGAAGACAGAGAAGACAGAGAAGACAGAGAAGACGGAGAAGATAGAGAAGACAGAGAAGATAGAGAAGATAGAGAAGACAGAGAAGACAGAGAAGACAGAGAAGACAGAGAAGACAGAGTAGACAGAGAAGACAGAGAAGACAGAGAAGACAGAGAAGACAGAGAAGACAGAGAAGACAGAGAAGACAGAGAAGACAGAGAAGACAGAGAAGACAGAGAAGACAGAGAAGACAGAGAAGACAGAGAAGACAGAGAAGACAGAGAAGACAGAGAAGACAGAGAAGACAGAGAAGATAGAGAAGACAGAGAAGAAAAAGAAGCTAGAGACGACATTGAGTACTTAAAACGTAGAGAAAACTAAGAAGACAGAGCAAATACGAAGACAAACAAGACAGAGAAGAGAGAAAACAAAGAAAACAGATAAGTTAGAGAAGACAGATAAGAAGAGAAGGTAGCGAAAACAGAGAAGAACGAGAAGAGAGAGGAGAGAAAAAAACAGAGTTAACAAAGGAGACAAATAAGCCAGAGAAAACAGATAAGACAGGGAAGAGAGAAAGCAGAGAAAACAAAGCTTACAGAGAAGACAGAGAAGACAGAAATGATTGAGAAACAGAGAAAACAGAGTAGGCAGAGAAGACAGAGAGGATAGAGAGGACAAGGAGGACAGAGAGGACAGAGAGGACGGAGAAGACAGGAAAGACAGAGAAGAAAAAGAGATAAGAGACGGCATTGAGGACGTAAAAGGTAGAGAAAGCTAAGAAGACAGAGAAAATACGAAGACAAGCAAGACAGAGAATACAGAGAAAACAGAGAAGCCAGAGAAGAGAGAGAAAACAGAAAAGACAGATAAGTCATATAAGACAGATAAGAAGAAAAGGCAGGGAAAACTGAGAAGACAGAGCAGAAAGAGAATAGAGAGAAGATAAAGAAAACAAAGGAGACGAAGAAGACAGATAAGACAAGGAAGAGAGAAGGCTGAGAAAAAATATGACAGAGAAGACAGAGAAAACAGAGAAAATAGAGAAACAGACAAAACAGAGTAGGCAGAGAAGACAGAGTAGGCAGAGAAGACAGAGAGGACAGAGAGGACAGGGAAGGCAGAAAAGGCAGAGAACGCAGAGAAGACAGAGAAGACAGTGAAGACAGAAAAGACAGAGAAGCCAGAATATAATTTCCTTCTAACGAATCAGCCTTGTCGTCGGATGTTTCTGCCCTGCAATCAGATAATTACTTTCAACCACAAAATTTGCCACCATTCCCCAGTACCACTCTCACCCAAACACAGTAAACTACCATTTAATTACACAAGTTACAGTATAATTTGGAATTCATCTCAAGCAAAACCGCCCAGAGCAAACACAACTGTGCGATCCAATCCGAGACGCCGCTACCGACGACGGCAACAATGCCAACGACAAAGTGTGGGCTCAAACCGCACACAACCAAACTATTGTTTGCCAGCCGAAGTTCAGCATCCAGCTAAGCTGGTTGTAGTACCTAAAGTAGTCCTATAGCAACCAGCAGCAGCAGTAGCAGTGGCGACGACGGCGGAATCCGGAAACTGTGCAGCTGCAGCTTCCTGTCGCAGCCGGGGTTTTGTGCCGCTGCTGCTGTGTACGCTTTTGCATGATTTACGAGTTGAATTTCCCAACAACAAACATAAATTTCGTTCGCCCACTGACTGCGTCGCCGCCGTGGCCTGGACCAGCCCATGCACCCACGACCAGCTCGTAGTCCAACGAGTAGCAGCGGCACAACTGTTCCCAGCACTACTACTGACTGTAACTTATAAAGGTGTAGGCAAAGGACGACGACAGCCAACTTGGTGACGGTGTAAAAGCGTTTCAAATCTTGGCAAAGCTTGCCTGCCGGTTTGGGCCAAATGTGCAACTATCTCCGTTTTTACTTCTGCTGGGTACCTACATACCTAGGTACATCCACTTCAGTTTCAGGTCCCAGAGCACGCGAAAGACAATTGAATGTCGCTTAGAGCAGTGGGTTCCTTCGTGACCCGACGTCGACCGACCGAGTCGGTGTCGTCGTTCGATATCTGCAAGAGACTCCGCGGATGTTGTTTTTTTTTTACTTTCTGACTATGAATTCGAGGTTTTGCTTCCAAAACTGTTCACATTATTTATCGTTACCTTTCGAAAAATATTTATTACATTCAGTGATAGGCGTTTGGCTTCTTAGTTTAGTTTAGACCAAAGTTGGCTTAGCCTTTGGTAAAGAAGACACATGCGTGCAAAAAGCTGACTAGTTCTTTGCATATTGAAGTATTTCCTTACCTTGTATTGTTGGTAGAGCACGAGCATAAGTATAGATGAGCAAACAATAATGCGTAGTTAGTATTCCGTAATAAATATGAGCAGTGCAAACTGTACGGACATCAAAAGAAATATGGCTTGAGTCTAATAGTTTATCATTTTCGTTGAAAACTCCAACATTTTAATACTTAGTATACAATCAACAACATCGACGATGGAGTTCCGCGTAGAATATTCAATTGTGAGGTCATGCACGTATATATCCCTTTCGGGACGGACCATAAAAGACAGATTATCTAAATTTTTCTCTTATAAAGTAAACGCTATGGATCGCCAATCCGGAGACGGCGGGTTCGATTCCCGTTCCTGTCGGTACAATTTTCTCGACTCCCTGGGCATAGTGTATCATTGTACTTGCCTCACAATACACAAATTCATGCAATGGCAGGCAAAGGAAGCCCTTCAATTAATAACTGTGCAATGCTCTAACAACACTAAGTTGAAGCGGGGCAGGCCAAGTCCCAGTGGGGACGTAGAGCCATAAAGAAGAAGAAGAAGCCCATCTTTACCGTTACTTGAGATAGGGAAAGGAAATGTTCATGTAGCATTTAAATTAACCAGACTGGAAAATAACAAGATTAAAATTTGTTACGGTAGATCTTACGCCGTAACGCACCATTCTAAGGTGATCTACCCACGTTACGGGAATGACACCGACATGTTTTCCACAGGGCCGCAAACGTCGATGTGTACAAAGGCGAGCACAACAGTGGACTTCCTCTCCGCTGAATTCGGAAACGATTTTCGCCACCTATTTTGCTTTATGGCAGCAGTCGCATCCATCTCGCACTCCTCAATCTAGCATCTTGAGTATTATTCGCCAAGTTCTTCCTAACCTTCTCTTCGGGCGCATTCTGATCGCGATGCCCCAACCGCCATTGCCACACGTGCTGGCAGCTGCTGGTAGACTATCGCCCCCGTTGTGGTGGTCCTTCACAGCCTGTAGCCGGCACGAGGCGGCTCAGGAAATTTTTACTAGGGCTTCGGGTTGAAGGGGAAACAAGTGGCTTAAGCGCCACCTTCGAAGAGGACCACCTGTCGTTCTAAGTTGCGCGGCAAACTCAAAGTTCAGAGCGAGTTCAGTTTTGAATCAATCTACCGAACGAGCTAGCAAAATATTCCACGTTAGAAAAGTACTCAAAACGCTATCGGCTGACCGACTCAAATAATAACCGGAAACGCGACTTCCTACCGATACTGAAGGCGCGTAGATGACTGGTCTCATCATAGGCCAAGTCCGTCCCAACCACAATTACCTACACGCATCAGGACAAAAATGGAGGACTGAGTATCACAAGCAGTCCGACTTGGAGTATCAACACTTCAACAAAACTACAACAACAAAAGAACGAAACGTGAAAACTATCCTACAATCAGTGCATCGATAACCGATTTACCTGCCTCAAGGATGTCAGAAATCGTTATTTGCAGATGACACGGGTATCTCAGCCAAGGGGCAGAGTTTTTCGTGTCGCCGTGCTTCCAAAACTCAACTTATAATATTTACACATAAGCCAAGAGCTCTTTGTTTGAAACCCTCGAGTAGACATGTTGTCACTATGAGGGGAACTCCAAAAAATTGATCGGGCGAAGCTAAGTATCAGTCCGGCCATATTGTACGCTGTCCCAATTTGGTCGAGCTGTTGCAATACCTAAACGACGCAACTTCAGAGGATTCAGAATAAAATTTTGAAAATGATTCTGATGTTGCTTTCTTAGTATAGCACTAATGTCTTCTATTGCTACGATAAGCTCTTTATATGATTAAGTTAAGTTAGAGTTAGGGTAAGTTTAATAAATGTGTTTCTAACACGCAGGTGAAAACTAAAACCTGTAAAAAATCATAATTGCTATAGCAAATCAAATGTAATATGTTATTAATAAATATTGATAAGACCCCAAGTAACCACGCATTATATCATAACTCTAATTCAACCGTATTAAGGAATAGCTAATGCAAGATAACTGTCAAGTCATGAAGCATTAAACCTACATTATGAATGCATTGAAGCATTAAGGGTTTTTGACAGTTCAATGTAGTTCTATAGTAGATACCACGGTACCGGCCGGAAACTATGAGCAACCTTAGGGAAGATCGGGTAACCAACCCCGGTGGGTCGTAGGCTGACAGGGAAGCGTCTGTTCTCCAGGAGGAGCGGCTCACAACAGCGTCTGATCCCCATGTTAGGGGCAGCTGATCTACGTCCGAGTGCTAGGGAAGGACTCTAAGCTCAACTGCGCACTATGGTCCTCCGGAAAGTAGGGGGTTGGTGTCAGGCCCTACGAGTTAGCCGTAAAAAACCATTGTAACGGAAAATCAGCAACAGAATAAAACGAACCGAGACCAACGGCAACGACCACGGCAGCGATCAAAAACGACTTGCGATTGGAAACTCGGTACGTGGAACTGCCGATCTCTCAACTTCATTGGGAGCACCCGCATACTCGCCGATCTACTAAAGGACCGCGGGTTCGGCATCGTAGCGCTGCAGGAGGTGTGTTGGACAGGATCCATGGTAATCATACCATCTACATACCAGAGCTGCGGCAACACACGCGAGCTGGGAACAGCTTTCACCGTGATGGGTGATATACAAAGGCGCGTGATCGGTTGGTGGCCGATCGACGAAAGAATGTGCAGGTTAAGGATCAAGGGCCGATTCTTCAACTTCAGCATAATAAACGTGCACAGCCCACACTCCGGAAGTACTGATGATGACAAGGACGCATTTTAAGCGCAGCTCGAACGCGAGTACGATCGCTGCCTAAGCCACGACGTCAAGATCATCATAGGAGATTTGAACGCTGAGGTAGGCCAGGCGAAGGAATTCGGACCGACGATTGGTAAGTTCAGCGCCCACCAGCAGACGAACGAAAACGGCCTACGACTCATTGATTTCGCCACCTCCAAAAATATGGCCATTCGTAGCACCTTTTTCCAACACAGCCTCCCTTATCGTTACACCTGGAGATCACCACAGCAGACAGAATCTCAAATCGACCACGTTCTGATTGACGGACGGCACTTCTCCGACATTATCGACGTCAGGACCTATCGTGGCGCCAACATCGACTCCGACCGAAGTTCTACCAGAAGCTCAACGCTTCGTGCCGCGAGCCGAAATTTGCAGGTATATGGATGAAGGCCTCTTGACGGACGAACGTGAAGTGATCGAAAGGTGGAAGCAGCACTTCGATCAGCACCTGAATGGCGTGGAGAACGTAGGCACGACCACAGCAACGGAGGAAACGATGATGCCAGTGCAGCGGAGGAAGGAAATGAACCAACTCCCACGTTGAGGGAAGTTAAGGATGCCATTCATCAGCTCAAAACCAACAAAGCAGCTCACGCTATGTCTGAACCAGCAGATTGTAAAAATTGAATGTACATCGGGTTTCTTTCCTCCAAACATCAGTGTTCAAGCTATATTTACATTTGCAGAAGGTTTCAAAATATTCTATCGGTGAAAATTTTTCCATACATTTTGTATGGGAGAGATATTGGCCGAAAATGAAAATTCCATGGAAATTTGTATGAAAAACACCTAAAAAGATGAAAAAATCATAATTTCCCCGATGAAATATTTTAAATGTTTCTGCATATGGTAATATAGAATGGATTCTGACATTCTATGGAAAGAAACTCGATGTACATTCCATTTATATAATCTGCTAGTTCAGACATAGCGTGCAGCTGGTAAGGATGGTATCGCAGCTGAACTCATCAAGATGGGCCCAGAAAAGTTGGCCACCTGTCTGCACCGGCTGAGAGTCAGGATCTGGGAAAACGAACAGCTACCGGAGGAGTGGAAGGAAGGGGTAACCTGCCCCATTCACAAGAAATGCGACCATTTGGAATGTGAGAACTTCAGAGCGATCACTATTTTGAATGCTGCCTACAAAGTGCTATCCCAGATTATCTTCCGTCGTCTATCACCTAAAACGAATGAGTTCGAGGGAAGTTATCAAGCCGGCTTTGTCGATGGCCGCTCGACAACGGACCAGATCTTCACCGTGTGGCAAATCCTCCAGAAATGCCGTGAATACCAGGTCCCAACGCATCACCTGTTCATCGACTTCAAGGCGGCGTACGACAGTATCGACCGCACAGAGCTATGGAAAATCATGGACGATAACGTCTTCTCCGGTAAGCTCACTGTACTAATCAAAGCGACGATTGACGTTGTAAAAAATTGCATAAAGGTTTCAAGCGATCTGTTTAGATTGTTGGAATCTCGCAGGAGACTACGATAAAGTAAACTCCCATGCCTTCTGTTTAATATCGCCCTGGAAGGCGCAACACTACGAGCCGAGCTCAACAACCGGGGCACGGTTTTCACGAAATCCGACCAATTTGTCTCTGTTGCGTGAGATGCAGAACTGTATACCCGCACTCGCCTGAAACGTGAAACAGCAAAGGTCGATGGTTTAGGCGTCAAATACAAACTATATGTTGACTTGAGCAACCGCGAACGACAGGGATTCACCCAAGCATCAAATATACTATGTACAAGACGCATATAAGACCAGTGGTTCGCCACGGACACGAGACTTGGACTATGCTCAAGGAGGACAGTGTTCGAGCGTTGTGTGCTTAGGAGTACGAGGAGTTGCTGGGAAAAAGCTAATGACCTCAAAGCCTTAATGATGTTGAAATGAAGACATTTAAGATATTCTAACTGCGTATTCATTAACATATTCAATCCAGGTTGTGCACAATAGGACAAGATTTTTTATCTGAATGCTGTCTTTTATTTCGTAAGCAAGTATTTTCCCGAATTAATAGACACTACTGGTGATTCTTCACGAAAAAAACACCTAGATGTCGCCCATAGCAGCACGTGATCCTTCTAAGTAACACGTATCCCCAAATCGCTTTGGTTTACACACACACGACATACTGAATGTGACTAACCTCAATTCTCTGCCAGGCACGGGCTGCGAAACAAAGCTCACCCGCAAAGCGTGTTGGAAAGCAATCTTGAAAGCTGTAAAGTATAGAGCGAAAACTTTTAAAAATCTCCACTGTGAAAAATGTAGCCATTATTATGGCATTACATACCGCGCGCGCGTAGCCATCCACCGGGGATTCCTCCGGAGGTCCTCCCTCACTCACTGACTGCGGTTCTGGTTCTGGAGCACATAGCCAAGTGCCTAGTAGTAGCAATCGTCGTCGTCGTAGTAGGCGGTGACAAAAAAAAGAAGTAAAAAGAGTAAAGCAACGCTACCAGTTCCAGCTCTTGAATCTTTTATCAACTACTATTCCGTTGCTCGACGCGGCACGTTAAGGCTCTTAGCCTTTTCCCGCTACAATGTTTTTTCTTCTTTTTCTTCTTTCCTGCGGAGTTGCTGGCACAGTAAGCTTGAAATGAATCGTCCACCGGTGCCCTTGGACCACCACCCCCAGCCGACCATTTTACCAAATGCAATGATTTCCAGTGGTAGCCCTTTCGGTGCAACCACAAAACGCAGCTTGGCAAATGGAAACTAGGGATTCTTCGATGAAATCTGACTTGGTTTGATCACCGCGATACTTTATATGCTTAGTTAGATTGGCTATTTTCGGTGAAATGATCAACAAACAGCAATATGGACTTATCCACCGATGAACCGAATTCATCGCGGTCCGAGAATTTTGACACTAGAGCGGGGCCGTTCCAATCAGAATTGAACGATTCTGATTGGAATAGACCCCGCTCTAGTGTCAAAATTCTCGGACCGCGATGAATTTGGTTCATCGGTGGGTAAGTCCATTTGCGTAACGCGTTTCGGTCTACTACTCTTCGACCATCATCAGACGCCTAAAAAACATTTATTTGTTACAAACATTATTCACATACAAACAGACCATTCAACAAACAACACTTACATTCAGCTGATTTACTTCACAATTACGTCAGACGATTAATACTATTTTTTTGGTAAATTTTCTCTATATATATCCCACTACCCCCTCTAGTCTACGTTACGTTTCTCTCATTAGTCGTCATCTCCTCTCATGGTTGACGTCATTTCTCATTGTTGCTTTCTCAGTTGCGCCAACAGACCGTTGTAGGTTGAATTGAAAATTCTTCGATGAAATCCAACAGGGATTTCTCCTGGAACTCCTATCGAGTTTCCTCCAGGAATTCCCACAGCAATCAGAAAAGAGATTCTTCCAGGAGATCCTCCGGGAATTCCTCCGGGACTTTCTCCAGGAATTCCTCCGGGGATTGCTTCAGAAATTCCTCCAGGGATTCCTTTAGGAATTCCTCTAAGATTTCCTCAAGGGATTCCTCCAGGAATTCCACCAGGTATTCCACCAGGGATTTCTTCAGGAATTCCTCCAAAAGTTCCACCAGGAATTCCTTTAGGAATTCCACCAGGAGTTCCACTAGGTATTCCACCAGGGATTTCTTCAGGAATTCCTCCAGAAGTTACACCAGGAATTCCTTTAGGAGTTCCTCCAGGGATCCCTCCAGGGATTCCTCCAGGGATTCCTCCAGGGATTCCTCCAGGGATTCCTCCAGGGATTCCTCCAGGGATTCCTCCAGGTATTCCTCCATGGATTCCTCCAGGTATTCCTCCAGGGATTTCTCCAGGGATTCCTCCAGGGATTCCTCCAGGGATTCCTCCAGGGATTCCTCCAGGGATTCCTCCAGCGATTCCTCCCGGGGATTCCTCCAGCGATTCCTGCAGGGATTCCTCCAGGGATTCCTCCAGGGATTCCTCCAGGGATTCCTCCAGGGATTCCTCCAGGTATTCCTCCATGGATTCCTCCAGGTATTCCTCCAGGGATTTCTCCAGGGATTCCTCCAGGGATTCCTCCAGGGATTCCTCCAGGGATTCCTCCAGGGATTCCTCCAGGCATTCCTCCAGGGATTCCTCCAGGCATTCCTCCAGGGATTCCTCCAGGCATTCCTCCAGGGATTCCTCCAGGCATTCCTCCAGGGATTCCTCCAGGCATTCCTCCAGGGATTCCTCCAGGGATTCCTCCAGGGATTCCTCCAGGGATTCCTCCAGGGATTCCTCTAAGGATTCCTCCAGGGATTCCTCCAGGGATTCCTCTAAGGATTCCTCCAGGGATTCCTCCAGGGATTCCTCTAAGGATTCCTCCAGGGATTCCTCCAGGGATTCCTCCAGCGATTCCTCCCGGGGATTCCTCCAGCGATTCCTGCAGGGATTCCTCCAGGGATTCATCCAGGGATTTCTCCAGGGATTCATCCAGGGATTTCTCCAGGGATTCCTTCAGGGATTCCTCCAGAGATTCCTCCAGGGATTCCTCCAGGGATTCCTCCAGGGATTCCTCCAGGGATTCCTCCAGGGATTCCTCCAGGGATTCCCCCAGGGATTCCTCCAGAAATTCCTTCAAGGATTGGTCCAGGAGTTCCTGCAAGGATTTCCCCAGGGATTCCTTCAGAAATTCCTCCAGAAATTCTTCAAGGGATTCATCCAGGAATTCTTCCAGGGATTCCTCCAGGGATTCCTCCAGAAATTCCTTCAGGGATTGGTCCAGGAGTTCCTGCAAGGATTTCTCCAGGGATTCCTTCAGAAATTCCTCCAGAAATTCCTCAAGGGATTCATCCAGGAATTCTTCCAGAGATTTCTCCAGGAATTCCTCCAGAGGTTTCTTCAGAAAAGGCCTCCAAGATTCCTTCAGAAAGACCTCCAAGAATTCCTCCAGGAATTCCTCCAGGAATCGCCCAGGAATCCCTCTAGGAATTCCTCCAGGGAATCCTCCAGGAATTCCTCCAAGATTTCCTCCAGAAACTCCCCCAGAGGTTCCTCCAGGAATTAATCCAGAAATTTCTTCAGCGATTACTTCAGGAATTCCTGCAGGGGTTTCTCCAGGGATTCCTTCAAAACATCCTCCAGAAATTCCTCCAAGAATTCCTCCTGGGATTCCTCCAAAAACTCCTCCAGAAATTCTTCACGAGATTCCTCCAGGGATTCCTTCCTGGGAGAATTACTGAAGAAGTTCCTGGGAGAATTCCTAATGATTCTTTTGGAAAAATTCCTGCTTTAATTGCTTAAGAAATTTCTGTTCAATTTCCTGATTAATAATTTATTGGCATTTCTGAAGCAGCTTCTGCAGAAACTCGAAGTTTCTGGAGAAATATCAGAGAAAATCCTGGAAAATGAAATTTTGGTAAACCCTGGGTAAACTCATTAAGGAATAAAATGGAAAATTTCTGAGAAAATTTCTATAGAAACTTCTTTCTAATGTTTTTTTATGGAATTCGTGAAGAATATCCTGAGGGAGTTTTGTTGAAATTGTTGGGGGTATTCAGGAAGGTACTTCTGAGGTCATTCTTCATCAGTCGCAGAAAAACGAATATCAAAATTTCAAGAGTTTCAAAAACTCTTTGCCCTCTTCCAAGTGACTAAAACAAAACAGCGCCCGGCAGCTTAAGTTGGAACGCTACGACGATGGAAAAATGCTGCACGAATGGCCCACCCACCTCCGCGCTGCTCCGAGATGAAATCAGAACGTACCACCTAACCTAGAAAAGTAGAAAAAAAAAAAAACAACAGCACCACGGTTGAGAATAGATGCAAACACATTTATTTTTCTCCGAAAGTGTCTCAAGTGATAAATTGTTCTTTTTTATCTCCACGTGTGTGTCTCCGCCAAAGTTGGTCCCGCGTTCCTCAGCAGGAGTCGTTACACCTTTTGGTTTCATTCGGCGGACGCCAAGGCCTATCCTACCTGAATTTATCAGTTCTCCAGTTTTTTTTTAAGAAAGTGGGATAGAAAAAAGAAACTCGCGCGATTTCACAAACGCCAAATGGTGACAATGACGTACAATTGTCGTAATCCTAGAAAATATGGTAGATTTATCCACCCTCGTTAGGTACGGTCTTGGGACTCCCTGGTAAAAACCCCTTAAACCTCTTGACACTGCCTCTGTAAGCACTTTAGATCCTCTAAAACAAATTTCAATCGCACTGAAGATCTCCAGGATTTCACCTGAAGTGCACCTAACATTACTTGAAACAACCTCAAGCCCCTTCTATGTTAGTTTCCCTGGAGCACTCAAAAACACCCTTGAAAACCCTTCCTTGAGGTTCTCCAGAAACCCCAAAAACCTTCAGAAGCAAAATCTTTTCTTGAGGCGAACTTATGCTTCTTCGTCGTTCATTCAAATATTACGTAACGCTAAGGGCGTTTCGTAACATTTGAATGAACCCAAACCACATTTTTACCCTGAAGATCCTAGGATCCTAGGATAATATTTTCAAGATTCTTATTGGTAATATATCAGGAATCAGGCGAGAGCCTGGAGAGCCCGTCCAGAATTATGGGGAAAATCTGAGAAGAATTCCTTCTCAAGTCTGGGGAGAATTTCTCTTCAGGATTATGGGGCGATTCATGCCATAATTCTCGAGAGATTTCCTCAAGGCTGCTTAAGAGAACCCGTCTTGAATTGAGAGGAGAAATCGTCCAGACCTCTCCGGGATTATGAGAAAAATTCCCTCTAGTGTTCTGGGCAGACTCTCTTCAGGAATTCTTGAGTTAATCCCTTTAAAATTCTGTGTAGAACTCCACCATTATGGGGAAAACTCCAGGATTCTGGGAGCATCTTCTCCAGAATTATGGGGAGAATCTCTTCAGGATTCTAGTGAAAGGCCCTCCAGAAATTTGAGGAGAATCGCTCCAGAATACTGGGGAGAATCATTCCAGATTTGTGGGTAGAATCCCTCCTGGGTGCTGGGGAGTATCCCTTCAAGGTACTGGGAATAATCCCTGCAGAATTCTAGTGTTCTACAGAGAATCCCTCTAGGATTCTGGGGAGAATTCTTCCAGGATTATGGAGAGAGTTCCTCCAGGATGTCGGGTAGAATCCCTACAAGGATTCTGGAGAGAATCTCTTCTAGATTCTGCGAAGAGTTTCTCCAGGATTCTGTTGAATATCCCTTCAAGATTCTTGGGAGAGTTCATTTAGGATGCTTGGGAGAGTTCATTTAGGATGCTTGGGGAAATTCCTTTAGGATTCTTTGGAGAATGCCTGCAGAATGCTAGAGAGAATCCTTTCAGGATTCTGGTGAGAATCCCTTCAGGATTCTGGTGAGAATCCCTTCAGGATTCTGGTGAGTATCCCTTCAGGATTCTGGTGAGAATCCCTTCAGGATTCTGGTGAGAATCCCTTCAGGATTCTGGTGAGAATCCCTTCAGGATTCTGGTGAGAGTCCCTTCAGGGTTCTGGTGAGAATCCTTTCAGGATTCTGTTGAGAATCCCTTCAGGATTCTAGTGATAATCCCTTCAGGACTCTGGTGAGAATCCCTTCAGGGTTCTGGTGAGAATCCCTTCAAGATTCTGGTGAGAATCCCTTCAGGATTCTGGTGAGAATCCCTTTAGGATTCTGGTGAGAATCCCTTCAGGATTCTGGTGAGAATCCCTTCAGGATTCTGGTGAGAATCCCTTCAGGATTCTGGTGAGAATCCCTTCAGGATTCTGGTGAGAATCCCTTCAGGAGTCTGATGAGAATCCCTTCAGGATTCAGATGAGAATCCCTTCAGGACTCTGGTGAGAATCCCTTCAGGATTCTGGTGAGAATCCCTTCAGGAGTCTGATGAGAATCCATTCAGGATTCAGATGAGAATCCCTTCAGGATTCTGGTGAGAATCCCTTCAGGATTCAGATGAGAATCCCTTCAGGATTCTGGTGAGAATCCCTTCAGGATTCTGGCGAGAATCCCTTCAGGATTCTGGCGAGAATCCCTTCAGGATTCTGGCGAGAATCCCTTCAGGATTCTGGCGAGAGTCCCTTCAGGATTCTGGCGAGAATCCCGTCAGGATTCTGGCGAGAATCCCGTCAGGATTCTGGCGAGAATCCCGTCAGGATTCTGGCGAGAATCCCGTCAGGATTCTGGCGAGAATCCCGTCAGGGTTCTGGCGAGAATCCCGTCAGGATTCTGGCGAGAATCCCGTCAGGATTCTGGTGAGAATCCCGTCAGGATTCTGGTGAGAATCCCTTCAGGATTCTGGTGAGAACCCCTTCAGGATTCTGGTGAGAATCCCTTCAGGATTCTGGTGAGAATCCCTTCAGGATTCTGGTGAGAATCCCTTCAGGATTCTGGTGAGAATCCCTTCAGGATTCTGGGGAAAATTCCTTCAGGATTCTGGGGAGAATTCCTCCATGGTCCATAGAAGAAGCCGTCTTGAATTATCGCAGCCCTCCAAGTTTATGGAGAAAATCTTTCCAGAACTCTGGGGAGAATCCTTCCAAGATTCTGGAGAAAATCCCTCAAGGATCCTTAGAATTACCCGTCTAGCTAAAATCATAGCCTTCCAGATTTATAATTCTGGGGAGAATTCTTCTGGCATTCTGAAAAGAATCCCTTCAGGGTTCTAGGGAGAATCCTTCCAGGATTCTGTAGAAAATTCCTCCAGGGTATTGGGAAGAGCCCCTCCAGGGCTGTGAGGAGAATTCCTCCAGGATTCTGGAGAGAGTTCCTCCAAGATTCTATGGAGAATCTCTGCAGGGATGATGGCGAAAGCTCCGTGTGAATAATTGAGACTGCTGTGGCGTGCCACAATAAATGCAATACCGCAATGCCGAGCCAAAATGTGAACCGATAAGGACGGGCGTATCTTGGCGAACCAACGCAACGTAATGGAATTGAAAGGTGGAAGCAGTACTTCTTCGAACACCTGGCTGGAGCAGATATTGCGGATTTTTGAGTAAATTTTCAGTGGAATAGCAACTGTATATATGGTCAACCGTTCTCAAGTTGGTTTTCCAAAATGCTAACATCCTCTTGTGTAAAATCCAAGTTCTTTCCTGATTCATGAAGAATCTGTAAATCTTATCATGCTTAAGTCTACAATAGATACACAAAAAGCAGTGAGTTGTTCTTTCAAAGTTGCCCTCTGAAATATGTTCCTCAGCGGTTGGAAAAAAGTCCAATGGAAAGTTGCGTTTATATACCTATATTTATAGGTATATAAACGCAACTTTCCATTGGACTTTTTTCCAACCGCTGAGGAACATATTTCAGAGGGCAACTTTGAAAGAACAACTCACTGCTTTTTGTTCCTCTTGGCACCATAGTCGAAGAAGGTGTAAAACAATCAACGACGTGCCAAGTTTGGCGTGGGTGAGTTGTGCGCTTTTGGTTTTTATAAAGAGCGGTTGTTATTCTTACTGATTTCTTTGCAAGCTGAGGATGGAGATGTTCGTAATTATTCATTCTAAAGCTTCTTTGCTGGTGTAAGAAAAAAATGAAGGGGACTCGATTTATAAGGAACGCTTGATAATAACAACTTAAACTTGACAGATATATCAACTAAACGACGACAAAAGCTTAAGCTGAGACTTGATTTACAGCCCAAAGAAGTCATTCCTTCACTTATCTAAACGTAGCACAAGTAAGCCAAGCTATAGAATGCTATTCAGTGTTAGAATAGAGACGTCAAAACTAAGGCATAGAATACTCTCTTTAATATCATGGGCTGATCGATGATGACACATTCTACCGTGACGTTACAACGTTTTGACGCCATTTTGGGCAGATTTTTCACTATAACTCGTAAATTTGACCATAAACCCTCAAATATTTTTGCATATTCGGATTCCTTGTAAAATTTCCCATAAGTATGATCTGTTGAACAGTTAGTTTTGATTGGAAAAGTAAGTATATGTAAAATGGGAATTAGTAGCGTGACGTTACAACGTTGTAACGTCACGCTACTAATTCTAATTTTAACATACTTTCTCAATCAAAACTAACTGTTCAACAGATCATACTTATAGGAAATTTTACAAGGAATCCGAATATGCAAAAATATTTGAGGGTTTATGGTCAAATTTACGAGTTATAGTGAAAAATCTGCCCAAAATGGCGTCAAAACGTTGTAACGTCACGGTAGAATGTGTCTGATATTAATTTGATTGCTGGATGACAAACATATAATCAAGGTTCTATTTCTACAATAGTTTTAGTTTTCGTCTGTAGTTAAATAAAAAATAGCACTTATCAATCTCGTGCAATAAGAATTCAGAGCTACCAGCAAACCGTCAACTTCTATAAATCCCTTCTACTTTTAGCTGTTATTATGATATGATTCACATAATGAAATTAGCCCATCGTTAGCTTTTATCGTGTGTATAATGTTGTTCAAAATAGGATAAAAATAATCAAATTTCATTGTTTCGCTTTTCCCTCTATCGTCTTTTCCTCTGCCCTTCAGCATTTGTTGCCGCTATCTCATCTGACTTCTTACTCCCATCCTGCCTCATAACTTTAAGCTTTTAATTCTGTACCATCTACCGGAACATGATTCTAATGAGATTAAGCCGTGCTACTTTGGCGACGCTGTCCCCTGTCAATTTAGGACATTTCTTAAAAACACACTAAATGAAAGCCATTTTTGACCTGCTGCTAAGGAGTCAATTTCCTCATCCCTCCGAGTGTAGCTGGACCATTCCCTTCCCATCCAGCTTCCAAGGAAGACAGATGAAGACCAAGTTGGGCCACTCTCATTTCCACCAGCCGGTTAATGCTTTTAGCGAAACTTTTCAATTAACAAGCGCAAACTGCAAATGTTTCTCTTTTTTATCGCCTCCATCATCATTATCATCGTCGTCTCCGTCGTCGTCTTCATCGTCATCACCATCACCCAAGTCATCATCATCACCTTAGTCGGTGTCGTCGTCGACGATGAAGACGTTGGTCAGTACAGCTACTGGCGGCCACTGGTTGCCTTCGAGGATTCCTAAGTTAATTCCCAACGGTAAAAAAAGTTAAGCCAGCACTCTCTCAAGTGGACCAAACCTCGTTTCAACATCAACGTTTCTCGCCGCACCAAGCTTCTTGTGCAGTGTTACCGGTCCCGAAAACAAATTTACACGGCCGCAAATTACATGCTTTGACGAAGCAACAATAACGTATATGACATGAAGCGTTTTCTTATGTGATAAAATGTATGGCCATTTGTAGCACCTTCTTCCAGCGCAGTGTACCTTATCGTAACACCTAGAGATCACCACAGCAGACCAAATAGCAAATCTACTACATTCTGATTGATGGACGGCACTTTTCCAACATTATCGACGTTAGAACCTATCACCCCCAAACTGCTCCCAAAACTATCTGTCATCTACAATGTACAGTACTCTGGTGACTGACACAGTAGCCACGCCTAGAGCGACTAAAGGAACCGGATATCGGCTTAGCATGCGCGCAGTATCTCGAGACGGTGTTTCCAGACGAGGACGAGCTCCATGGGGCTTGAAGATACTGGAATACAGTAGTGTAGGCAGCCGTCAACGAGGCAGCCAGGATCATTATCGGAAACGAGGAATGATGTCGGCGCAATGCATGCTTCGATGAGGACGGCAGAGCGATTTGGGATGAGAAGAATAAAGCGCGAGCGATCATGCTGCAGCATGAAACCCGGCAGAACGTGGACCGATACAAATAGAGCCAGAAACAGCAGTCTCGCTGATTTGATTAATTTGTCTTTATTCAAGAGACTTTCAGCCCTTGGCTGGTTCGTCTCTAATAGTCTCGCCTCTTTCGGGAGTAAACACGTCGCCTGGAGGTAGTGGAATGCTATGAAATGGAATTGCCGTGTTCACAAGAAACACGGCAGTTTTACCAAAAACCCAACGCATCCCGCAAAGACTTCGTGTCACGGCCTCTAGACGAACCAACATGAGATGATCGAAAGGTGAAATTAACACTTCGACGAATAACTGAATGGTGCAAAGAACGCCGGCACTCGGAATCAAGACAGCGGAGGAAACGGCTATGTCAGCACGGCGGATGATGGAAACCAACCAACTTCCTCGCTGAATGAAGTTAGGGATGAGTAATGGGGGAAGATCGTGAAGGTAGAACCCGAATTCCAGACCGCTGGATAAGAAACAGTTTGTCCGCATCACAATGGTCCACACTCGATCGGACTAAAACTAAACCAAGACGAACGTATGATTTTCAAGTTTAGCAAACCTTAAAGATTGAACCCTTGAAAAAAGTCCCAAGCGAACTGAAACGTCGGAAATAATCAAAAACTAGTGTTTTCCATTCCCCTTAAGACTGAGAGGCAAACCCGTACAAGTTAGAGATGCCATTTACTAGCTCAATAACAATGAGGCAGCTAGTAAGGAGGGTATATAACTGAAGTTGATCATTTTCCTGCACCGGCTGATTGTCAGGATCTGGGAATCGAAATAACTACCAGAGGAGTACAAGGAAGGAATAACCTGCCCCATTCATAAGATAGGCGGCGGAAGGGAACGTACTGCCATTCGGTGACCTTCGTACGGGGCTGTAAAATGTCATGAATTTCAAGTGATAACTTATTATTGACAATATCACGCTCCCCAATATTCTGTCAGCGAACCCCTGTTTTGGCGACCATTTTTGGGATGCATTCAAACCTTCATTTAGATAACGAGTTGGGTCATGCGGGGTTTCAGAGGGCTTTCAAGAGAGTTGTAAGAGTCGGGGTTCAGAAGCGTTACAGAGGGATATCAGGGGCATTTTCGGAGGGTTTCGAGGGCGTTTCAGGGGGTTTCAGGAAGTTTCAGGAAGTTTCAGAGGACGTTCCAGAGGCATTACAGGGGCGTTTTCGGGGGCTTGGGAAGGTCTCAGGTGCGTTATAAAGGGTCCAAAAGAGTTGTAGGACAAAAGGTCGACGGTCAAATGGTCGAAGGATTAAAATAAAAAGGGTCCACAGGCCAAAAGGTCAGAAGGTCGAAATGCCGAAAAATCAAAAGGTCGGAAAGTCGAATCGATAAAAAAGTAACCTTAAGTCCTTTTATTGCCTTCTTTCTTTACGTTCACACTGCAACTTGCCCACCCTCAAATGGATACCTGGGGTGAAGTTGTCGCCTTGGTTGTCGCAAACAAGTCTGGATTGACATATCGGCCCCATTTGTACAGTACCTTCAAACTACACCGCGAGGAGTCATTTGTACAAAAATATTTATAATTTCATGGCGTACTATGGATTATTCTTGATGTCAGAACGTGGAACGTTACAAACAGAAGAGGAAACAGCAGAACCGCCTCACAGTGGGATCATTCTGAAAAAAGACGATCAAAACCTCTAAGAGCCGTTAGATGACATTTTAGCATATAGGTGTCTTTGGAAGATGTGTTCAGAAATATCGTCTCTATTTTTATGCATATTCACTGTATGGTAAAACTGTAGGGTGAACCCGAGCAAAAAAATATTTTTTCAAAATATTTTTTTAGAGGGTAGATGTCTTCAGCAAAGTTGTAGAACAAGTAATTTCAAGTATCTTTGCTGAAGACACCATATAGTTTGGACTTCATTTTTTGGGAGAAAATATGAAAGTTTAAAAAACAACCTCAAAACTAGTTTTTTGAACTTTTCCATGATTATATCGCAAAATTTCAACGTGATATGTTCTACAAATTTGTAGGTACTGCTGGAATACACATCTTGCTGAAGACACCAACTCTGTAAAGCTGAAAATTGCTCCAGTAAACCAATTTTTTTGAAAATTTTTCACTATTTTCACTATTGAATATTTTTTGAATAGGCACTTTTTGGCAGCCGTGCTATCAAAATTTCAATGCTTAATCATGTCCAGAATAGACCAAAAGTGACTTAACAATCGGGTCTGATAAGGCACTTTGATTTCTAATGCTATTTTACTAGTAATTTTTCAAAGAAAATATTCACAAATTTCATACAAATCAATTAGGCCGATGCAAATATTATTTTTCTTTTATGTCCGAGACCTCTCATCAGGTACGAGGGGGGGGACAAAAATAAATAAGGAACAAACGAAAAAAAAACTATTGAAAAATTGGAATTTTTACCAACTATTGAAAAAATATTTTTCAACTATTGAAAAATAGTTGCTTGTAAAAAAAATGTCTATTGAAAATGGAGTCATGAGACGCCATGTTTTTTTTTTCGCCCCTTCAATATTTTGAGATTTTTGAAGGGGGGGGGTGACATAAAACAAATTAAATATTTGCATCGGCCTTAATACAAACTGAAAACTCACGAAAACTTTTCGACATAATTATTTGTTAATCCAAATAGTATTCTTGTTGAAATAGTCTACATTTCTAACACTGTGGTTGACTTTACATTGAATATACGACAAAAAATATCGCATTTTAAATTTTTAGATGGGTTTTTAATACCAATTAAAAACTGTGTTTTTTATCTAATTTTTTATTGTAATTCCCAATGCATTTGTTTATGTTAAAATACATACATTAATCAATCAACTAAAACAATGATAAGATTTTATTTCATTTAAAAAACTAAAAAGGCGAAAATATAATGAATTCCTCTACAAGTTTTGTGTTGAAAATAAAAAAAAAATAAAATAAAACGAGTGAAACATTGTTACATCACATTGAAATAGCCAGTATCTGTTAGAGATATTCTAGGTTGTAAATCTTACGTCATGATGAAAATTCTTAACAGATATTGATGAAATTGGTTATGCTGTTTGATACTCTTTAAAATTTATTTTTTCCAGTTTTCAAGAACTGCGTCCGTTAGGTCGATTCCTGTCCATGATTTTCAAAATGCCTACGTCGTAGACATATTACCTTGGTTCATCCCTTGACAAATCCGCATCAAGATCACGGTTCGATTATGGACACTTTTCCGGAGGAGCTGAGCTTTTAGTTTTAAGTTTATATTATAAGGATTTTTTGAAAAGATAAAAAGGTATTGTGCCTTTTTGAGAAAGATTTCGTAGATGAGGAAATCACTCAAAGAGGCAATAAATGACACTAACAGTTGAAATAATCTACATTTATTTAACTTGTTTTTTTTATTCAGAATTACTACTTGGATGAGCTAAAAATAATATCGAAAGGTTGTCTCATTTGAATATTTTGAATATTTTCTTTGAAAATTACTATTAAAAAAGCTTCAGATATCAAAGTGCCTTATCAGACCCGATTGTTAAGTCAATTTTGGTCTATTCTGGACATAATGAATCATAGAAATTTTGAAAGTCAACCACAGTGTTAGAAATGTAGACTATTTCAACAAGAATACTATTTTGATTAACAAATATTAATGTCGAAAAGTTTTCGTGAGTTTTTAGTTTGTATTAAATGATTTGTATGAAATTTGTGAATATTTTCTTTGAAAAATGACTATTAAAATAGCATCAGAAATCAAAGTGCCTTATCAGACCCGATTGTTAAGTCACTTTTGGTCTATTCTGGACATGATATAGCATTGAAATTTTGATAGCACGGCTGCCAAAAAGTGCCTATTCAAAATATATTCAAAAGTGAAAATAGTGAAAAATTTTCAAAAAAATTTGGTTTACTGGAACAATTTTCAATTTAACAGAGTTGGTGTCTTCGGCAAGATAGTGTATTCCAGTAGTACCTACAAACTTGTAGAACATATCACGTTGAAATTTTACCATATAATCATGGAAAAGTTCAAAAAACTGATTTTGAGGTTGTTTTTTAAACTTTCATATTTCCTCCCTAAAACTGAAGTCCAAGCTATATGGTGTCTTCAGCAAAGTTACTTGAAATTACTTGTTCTACAGCTTTGCTGAAGACATCTACCCTCTAAAAAAATATTTTGAAAAAATATTTTTTTGCTCGGGTTCACCCTACAGTTTTACCATACAGTGAATACTGAATATGCATAAAAATAGAGAAGATTTTTCTGAACATATCTTCCTAAGACACCTATATGCTAAAATGTCATCTAACGGCTCTTAGAGGTTTTGATCGTCTTTTCTCAGAATGATCCCACTGTGCGCCTCTTTCGGGAGAAAAAGCGCCGCCTAGAAGAAGCGGAGTGTGAAGAAATGGAACTGCTGTGCCGTTCCCAAGAAACACGGAAGTTCTATCAGAAGCTTAACGCATCCCGCAACGGCTTCGTGCCGCGAGCCGAAATATGCAGGGACGCCTCTTGACGGACAGACGTGAGGTTATCGAAAGGTGGAAGCAGCACTTCGATCAGCACCTGAACGGCGTGGAGAACGTAGGCACGGGAGCCCACGGCAACAGAGGAAACGACGACGCCAGTACAGCGGAGGACGGAAATGAACCAACTCCCACGCTGAGGGAAGTTAACCCACGAGCGATCGCGCTGTTGTATTTTGTACAACACGTTGAAAAAATCTCGCTTTTTGTACTCAGCATTAGCGTGGTGTTGACGCAGGTAGTCAACCGCGCGAGTTACGGAAGGTTAAGGATGTCATTCACCAACTCAAAACCAACAAAGCAGCTGGTAAGGATGGTATCGCAGCTGAACCCATTAAGATGGGCCCAGAAAAGTTGGCCACCTGTCTGCATCGGCTGATAGTCAGAATCTGGGAAACCGAACAGCAACCGGAGGAGTGGAAGGAAGAGGTAATCTGCCCCATTCACAAGAAAGGCGACCATTTGGAATGTGAGAACTTCAGGGCGATCACTATTTTGAATGCTGCCCACAAAGTGCTATCCCAGATCATCTTCCGTCGTATGTCACCTAAAACGAATGAGATCGTGGGAAGTTATCAAGCCGGCTTCATCGACGGCCGGTTGACAACGAATCAGATCTTTACCGTACGGCAAATCCTCCAGAAATGCCGTGAATACCAGGTCCCAACGCATCACCTGTTCATCGACTTCAAAGTGGCATACGGCAGTATTGACCGCGCAGAGCTATGGAAAATCATGGAAGAAAACGGTTTTCCTGGGAAGTTGACTAGACTGATTAAAGCAACGATGGACAGTGTGCAAAACTCGCCGGGGACTACGACAAGGTGATGGGTTCTCATGCCTACTCTTCAACATCGCTCTGGAAGGTGTAATGCGACGAGACGGGCTCAACAGCCGGGGAACGATTTCCACAAAATCCGGTCAATTTGTGTGCTTTGCGGACGACATGGACATTATTTCCAGAACATTTGGAACGGTGGCAGAGCTGTATACCCGCCTAAAACGTGAAGCAGCAAAGGTCGGAGTGGTGGTGAATACCACAAAAACAAAGTACATGCTGGTAGGCAGAACCGAAAACGACCGGATCCGTCTGGGTAGTAATGTTACGATAGACGGGGATACTTTCGAGGTGGTGGAGGAATTCGTCTACCTCGGATCCTTACTGATGGCTGACAACAACGTGAGCCGTGAAATTCGGAGGTGCATCATCAGCGGAAGTCGGGCCTGCTGCGGGCTCCAGAAGAAACTGCGGTCGAAAAAGATTCACCCCCGCACCAAATGTACCATGTACAAAACGCTAATAAGACCGGTGGTCCTCTACGGGCACGAGACATGGATCATGCTCGAGGAGGACCTGCAAGCACTCGGAATTTTCGAGCGACGTGTGCTAAGGACAGAGCCGTAGCGTGGGGCGCCGAAAAGGCCTAAGGCTAGAAGGAAATTGGATGATGCTAATTATATTTATTATGTTTTACAAAGAACACTTTACCAGATGAGTTGACATTCGTGTTCAACGGAATGGTGCTTATGTTTTCTGGAATGTTATCAAGATTTCACTATTTATAATAATATTTGATCTCTCGCTAAGGTTACTTATCAAGTGTGGAGTGAGCAACACACTTGTTATTGAAAACTTCGAAGAAATGCTCAGTCTGAACACTCAGTCAAAATTCATGAGAATCTATCTTTTCTACATGTCATCTGAAATTAGCCTCCCAGGTTATAATCCTCCTCGTGTACACTTCACCAATGACAGTTCCTCTGTTAAATACGATCTGTCCATGAAACAAGCTGTTCAGGGAATACCAGATCAACTTCGATGTGTATCTATTCCTCGCATTTTTAACGAAAAGTACCAAAATGTCAATTCCTGTAAGAGATTCTTCACTGATGGGTCTCGCATAAATGGATCCACTGGTTTCGGTGTCTTCAATGAAAATTTCGCCGCCTTCCGCAAACTTCAGGAACCTTGCTCGGTTTATGTTGCTGAGCTGGCAGCAATCAACTTCGCTTTGGGGATGATTTCCAACATGCCCGTAGACCATTTCTTCATCTTCTCGGATAGCCTTAGTTCGATTGAGGCACTCCGGTCGATGAAACCTGTTAAACATCCATCTTACTTTCTTACAAAAATAAGGGAGCAGATGGGTGCACTGGTCGAAAGATCCTACAAGATTACCTTTGTATGGGTCCCCTCACATTGCTCAATTTATGGCAATGAGAAGGCGGACTCTCTCGCAAAGGTGGGCGCACAGGAAGGTGAGATCTATGATAGAAGAATTTCACATGATGAATTTTTCCATTTTGTTCGCCAGAGTTCTCTTCAAAGTTGGCAAAATGATTGGCGAGATGGCCAGCTGGGACGGTGGTTACATTCCATTATTCCTAATGTTTCCTTGCGAGCGTGGTGGCATGGTTTGGATGTAAGTCGAAATTTCATTCGCGTAATGTCAAGGCTTATGTCCAACCATTACTCGCTAGATGCGCATTTACACAGGATTAACCTCGCGTTGAGCAATGTTTGTACTAAGTGCGGTTCCGGTTATGATGACATCGACCACGTAGTTTGGCAATGCCCGGATAATGACGCCTCCAGAGCACTACTTTTGGATACCCTTGAGGCCCGAGGTAGACAACCCTTTGTTCTTGTGCGAGACGTGTTGGGCACTCGCGATGTCACTTATATGCTATGCATTTACGACTTTCTTCGTTTGTCTTGTATAAAGGTTTAATTCTCTTGTGTTTTCTCCCCCAGTTTTTTTTTCTCCGTCTTTGTGTTGTTCCTGGCCATCCGGCAGATGAAAAGCCCGCTACAATCTGGGGCTGAATCACTATGAAGACAACGAACACGCCATTACGTTATACCTCCCGGATGAGCTTCAGAGAACCCTTACCCCCAGTCCTTACCACGCCCATCCTAAAAGCATATGTGACCCACTAATCTCGAGCTGCCACGAGTATCCTGACTCCATCCCGTACTAACTATGTTGTATAAGAATCAAATTTGTACATAAAATACAAAAAATGAGTTTTGGCTCCGCAAAGCGTTAAACGCGATTGAGCCCCAAATAAATGAACTGGTTAAAAAAAAAATAATATTTGATATTTATAATATGTTTTTTACATTTTTCAGTATACACATAAAATCAGTTTATTCTGAGCGTTTACCATGAGATTAGCAGGGAGTTTATCTACTATTTTATTATGAGAAACTATTTTCACAATGCTAGTTTCTTTCTAAAAATTCCTAAACATTCTCACTGGGGATGTTTTGAGATTACTTCCGAGGATCTTCGCATTCATTGAAGTATTTTTTATTACGTAAGAAATACAGGAAGTTATCTAGATTTGTTTTTCAGAAATTAGTCAAACGATTCCTCCTCATATTTCTCTTAGAATTTTAGTAGATAATTTTACCTTAGTTATGTCAAAGAGGTTCAACAGATATTCTTTCAAAAAATCTTTCAGTGATAAATTTGTAATTTTCTTCAAGGATAGCCTCTGAAATTCCCCTACACCCACAGATTCCTTCAATAATTGTCCATGCTTCTATCTCTCAATCCTTCTATTTCTTATTTTTTTCCTGGGATTCTCCTGGAAAATCTTAAATAAGTTTCTTTAGAAAACTTCCAGAGTTTTCTTCAGAAATCTTCCTACAGAAGATTCTTGCAAAAATATCTATAAGGATAACTTTGAAACCCTTCAGTAATTCCTATAGAAAATCCTGCAGAGATTCCTTTCGAAATCTCGGGTTCTCCGCAAATTCCTACAGACATTAGTTGAGGTATTTTTTTAAGAACTACTACAGAAATTCCTGTAAGAATTATCGCATAAATTCCGTTGGAAATTCTTGCTGAAATGTCTCCTGGATTTTCCTATGAACCGGATATTCTAGCAGAATTCCTTCCGAGATTCCTGCATAATTTTATTCAGTAATTCCAGCAGGAATTCTTCCACAGATTTCAACAAAACTCATATAAAAATTTCTTCGGGAATACCTCCTGTCCTGGTATTTCCCAAGAACAGAACCAGCTGTATAGCAGTTTCTTAAGCTAAACTTTGCTTAAGAGTGGTTTATTCCACCCTAGTACAGCAAAAATGTTTGTTGGGATATCCTGTCTATAGCTTGTCTAATGATTACTGAAAATTTTCTTACAGATCTTCTGGGAAATATGTTCATTAAGTTATTGGGAAATTCTGTTAAAACCAATTCAGCTAATGGCCGAAAATTTGTAAAATAAATCGTTTGAGGTTTCCTGAATACCCCTTGAAAACAGTTGAGTCAGAAAAGAAAAGAAAAAATCTGTAAGATGTCTTGAAGAAATGTATTCATCATTTATGTCATTTCTCATTATTGTGTTGGTCTTAGTGAAATTCTTGAAATGCAAAATATGTTTGCGCTTTGGAAAAATTTTGGGTGACATCCATTGAACTCCAAAAGAAAAACACGAATGAAAAGTACTCTAAGAAAATAAAAAAAAAATCGAGGGACAATTTGTTTTTTTTTTTTGAAACATCAAAACCCAACTTTTAGAAATTTAGAAAAAAAAAGAATAACTACAAACTTTACAAAATTAATAATCGCCGTCTTGGGGCGCCAACCTGGATGCTTGCCAAGGGCGCCATGGAGCTACGCTACGGCTCTGACTAAGGACGATCATCGGTGGTGTGCAGGAGAACGGTGTGTGGCGGAGAAGGATGAACCACGAGCTCGCTGCATTTTACGGCGAACCCAGCATCTAGAAGGTGGCCAAAGCCGGCAGGATACGGTGGGTAGGGCATGTTGCAAGAATGCCGGACAACAACCCTGCAAAGCTGGTGTTTACAACTGATCCGGTTGGCACAAGAAGGCGTGGAGCGCAGAGAGCACGATGGGCGGACCAAGTGGAGCGTGACCTGGCGAGCATTGGGCGCGACCGAGGATGGAGAGCGGCAGCCACAAACCGAGTGTTGTGGCGTACTATTGTTAATTATGTCTTGTCTTAATGATGTTGAACAAATAAATGTATGTATGTACTCAATCTCTGATTTGAAATCATCCCACTAGATGGCGCTCCTGCACAATTAATTCATTTCGCCGATATCTCAGTCCAACGAAAGATATAATTTTGGTATTTTCTGTAAAGATGTTCGTCTGACTAAGCGTTACCCGTTGATGTAGTTATTAGTGATTAATACTCCTACCGGGTGGCAATGGGGTTTATTTTATTGATAATTTAGGCCCGGTGAAAACATACAAAGTCGGCATCTTTGACAAAATCACACAAATTATTGAAAGTCAGCTTATCTGAAAAAAAAAACATATTCGAAAACACCACACTTGATAGCATCAAAGGTTTTTTCAGGTATTTTTTTACAAATATCTTTAGGGATCCGGGTATTTCTCAGGGATTTTCTCAGGATGCCTTCATGATGTTCCATTAATTTCATCAGGGGTTCTACAAAATTGTCGCTAATAGTTCCATCGTTGATTGCTCCAGTGATTCTAATACGGATACCTACAGGAATTTCTTCCGGAATTTCTGAAGGAACTCTTCCTGGGATTTTTCTTTTTCGAAAATTGATACAGGGATTCTTTCAGTGATTCTTCCCCCACGGCTTTATCTAGGAAATCCACTTATCCTCCGGATTTTTTTTTCCAGGAATTCCTAGCTTTTATTAGGTGCTAAAGAGAACAAAAACCAGTTGACAGGCGGCTGAGATATTTATCTGCTATATGTCGATTTTTTTTGAGGAATTCCTCCAGGGATTGTTTTAAGAACTCCACCAGCGATTCAACTAAATATTTATAGAAGGATCCCTCGGAATTCCTCCCGGTATTCCCCCTGGAATTCCTCCCATGATACAAGAATTTCCGCTGGTAATCCTCCATGAATTGCATCCGGGATTTCTCTAAGATATAAAATTTGAATGCTACCTAGCCCCACTATGTCTGGCTTGTGCGACGTCATAACCTATTGGTGCTCTCTAAATTTTCTGTAAAAAAAATCTCTATAAATAATAAGCATCCCGATGTACGACAGATATAAACTGTACATGCTCATTAGCGCCACCCAATGGCAGAGCTCCGAATCAAATGGCTCATCAACTGTTAATGTTTAACCTACAGAACAACTCCAAAGACACCATCTTTTGAAGTAATCTGGATTCTGAGATATATGAGATAATATATTTGTATGCTCACAAGCGCCGCCTTGTGGTGAAGTATCAAATCAAATGGTTCATCATCTGTAAGTCCTTGCCCAAGCAAACAACTTTACCGAAGACACTAACTTTACTAGTAGTCATGAGCTTGCGATATATGAGATGTTAATTTCTTCCGTTTTACATCTGTTTGTCTGTAATGTCTCTTCAGGTTCATTCAAATATTGCGTAACGCTAAATTTGGAAATTTTAGAACGCCTCTCTACCAGACGTAACAACTTTTGAATGGGAAATTTTGAAATTTTGTTTAAAGCGTAACACAGCGCTTGATCCCCCTCGCGCATCCTATCGTTACGTAATATTTGAACGACCCTTTTTGAGCCGCAGGACATGTATGTCTACCCACCTACAAAAGTGCGATTTACCCTATTGTTTTGAGCGCCTTGTTCGCATGCTAGGTACGTCTCATCCTATTGATTGGGAGCATTTTGGAATGCTCTCTAGCGCCACCTAGCGATAATTTCCTGTACTAAATTGTTCATCACTAGATAGGCCTTGACATACCATCTTTGCTGAAAACATCACCCTTTTAAAAAGTAAGGATCACGAGATATACGAGAATATATGTTGGGGTCCAATGGACCCCAGGGTCCCAAAACGGACCTTCATTTAAGGTATCCATTTGAGGGTTAACCCTCCTAGGATGTTAGGTTTTTCGCACCACGATGGTGGAGTAGCCTGGTACACGGTTTATATGGGAAAACATTAAAAATGGAATAACTCCAACTCCTGTATACTTTTTGAGTTCCATTTTGGTCCCATATCAACTGTGCAAAATTTCAGATCGATCGAAGAAACTATATTTTAGCGCCCGCCAGTCTTAGT
This sequence comes from Aedes albopictus, assembly GCF_035046485.1. Classification (NCBI taxonomy): domain Eukaryota; kingdom Metazoa; phylum Arthropoda; class Insecta; order Diptera; family Culicidae; genus Aedes; species Aedes albopictus. Next base: position 312,023,343 of record NC_085136.1, on the reverse strand, counting down.
TTTTCATACGATTTACTATGGGGAAAATTTACTTCTTCAAAGAAAAGTCGTTTGAGGGCACCCATTAATCCCTAAAAATAAATCGATGAATGATTCTTGTAGATAACTTCACGAGGAATCAGACCTCCGAAGACCGCAAAGCGAAGCGACATTCGTGGAAAAAGTTATTAAGCCTTACCCGATCGATAAAATGACGAGATTTTATTATTTATTGTTATTCCCTACATGTTAAACAGCGTTGGCATGCCATTCGATTTTCAGTCAATAACTTTTTCCACGTGCCTTAGATCGCTTTGCGGTCTTCAGAGGGTTTGTTCCTCGCAAAATTTCCAACAGAAATCATTCATCGATATATTTTTAGGAGTTAAGGGGCAACCTGTGGCGATTTTTCTTTGAAAAAGTGATTTTCCCCATAGTAAATCGTATGAAAACTTAAAACGGCTGGCGCTAAAATATAGTATCTCCGATCGAGCTGAAATTTTGCACAGTTGATATGGGGCCAAAATGGAGCTCAAAAAGTGCACAGGAGCAAAATGTCTTCTCGTGTCCCACGCTAAAGTGCACGTCATATTAACCCCAACATCTTACTAGGGTTAAACTTAATGTTCTTTTGCACTTCCACAGCTAATAAATTAGAGGTTTCTTTGGATAAATTGATTTATATTATAATACCAATGATACACCAGGACAAAATCGTAAAGAATCGATTGAGGCTTTTTTTAATAGTTACATGGTAGTAGGTACTTTACTGTAGAACACATCATCCTATTGGACAATTGCGGTCCTTCGAGTAACATTTTTTACAGCTTTGGGCGTGATTCTTTTTACTGTTTTATACATATACTACTAGCTGTCCAGGCTGATGTTGAACTAAGTAATTGAATAAATAAACTTCAAATCCTTATCATGAAACCATTCATAATTGTTCATTTCGAGTAACCATGTAAAACTGTCATGCAAAATTAAACCCCATCATCTCACTTGATCCCACAATTTCAGTCATTTCAAAAATCGTTCCATTGCATCGTTACAAGTCACCCCACTTGCGTCAATTGTGAACTCTATCTATGGTTCCGCACATGCAGCACACGCACCACACCCACCCTCACTCAGCTGCATGATGATGGTACACCATTTCCGGCTATTAGTGACAAACAATGGGAATCGAACAACTATCCCCGCGCACCCCACCATCTAACCCCATTTCCTACCTATATCCACCGACCTCCCTTCCGCCAGCACCTGTAACATAGTCAATGGTGGCAAAGGACGACCAGAGTGCGATTCGCGCGATTGCGGCCGGATCCGATAAAAGCGAAGTAATTAATTTGATAGCGTACCCAATTGCGCATGATTTATATGCATGCAGTTCAGTTCGTCCATCGAGCGACCGACCAACCAACCAACCAACCAACCAACCGGACTGTGCTGCTGCTGTGGAATGGTCTTCCGGCTTTTGCTGGTTGATCTCTGATGGTGGATCTCTTTGATGGTTGATCTGGTCTAGGGGGAAGATGGTGGGGAGTTCGGAACGATTGAAATTTATTGGGAAACTAATTTAATTGATAGCTTTGGCCCGGTTTTTGCTTCACCGGTGCGGATGAGGATGACGGCGATGATGACGATTGGGAAAGGCGATGCTTATGTAGGGGTAGGTCTAGCTCGGAGTCAGAACTTCGAACGATTGAATTGAACTAATTTCAGAATGTAACAAAAATTTCACGGTGACGTTTCGTTTTTTTTTCTGTATAAGGTTCTATTTCGAATCGATTCATCAGGAATCGGAAATTGTCACGTCCCGAAAAAGCTGGACCATGCTCCTTCGAAATTTTCGCGTCAATGCTTGAAGTCCAGAGACGAATGGCAGCTGACGGCTAGACAACGTGTCAGTAGCGAATGAAGGAAAATTAATTGTGACTTGAGAGACGACCTGCTTCTGTCTGTAAGTTTACACAAGAAGGTGTCGGAAAACTGATGTAACTATAGTCTGTCGAAAAAACCGTAAAAGGTATGAAATTAGGTTTAACACGAAAATTTAAAATTGAATTGCAAACAAACTATGCAAAATATATCCATAAAAAAATAATCTATAAATAACTATCAAATCTATCTACATCTGTCTCACTAAATCAAAATTTAACCATCGCGTAAAAATAATGACAATGTCGCAACCTGCATTTGATGCGACAATCCACCCAATCCACATAAGTTTGTCCCAACTTGTACAGAATAGGATAAATATCATACAGAATGAGGTTAGAGATTTTTACACCTTGCATTTAGATTTTCGAGCGGTAACTTCGTTAACACGGTCAGTTGATCCGTACAGTATGTGTTACGAGTGTATAACACAATCGTTGAGAGTGACGGTGCTAAGAAAGTTTATGTCACTTGAGCTTGAGCTTGAGCTTGAGCTTGATTGACCGCCCGCAGTTGCAACTCCAGTATCGCCAGATCAACTACACTCACACAAGGAACCAATGAGATAGCTGCTTGGGACTAACAGGCATCTTCAGTGTGTGAGCGTTGGTGGTCTTGTATTTATAGGCGACAATGGCGCCTGCTGCGTCAGGATGCAGGTCAATGGGGAAGGGGAGGGAAGTAATGATTGCAATCGCTTGCCCACATCAGGCCGTTGAATCCTCTGCGCCTGCACAAGGTCATGCGGATGTTGGTGTGTTGGTGGGAAATGTTTATTTTTGGCACATGGATCATGCATTGGTGCAAGGGTGCCAGGAGAGTAAAGCGTTAGATTGTGTGAAGATTACTGTGAAGCGGCACAGTCCGCTTGGTTGCATAACTTGCAGGCGTTATATGATAGATTGACACTGTGCTGTGATGAAAGTTGGAAGGAAGGGAAACGGCTTTTTTCAATCCGTTTCTGGTTCTAGCGATCGCTACGAACATACGAATATACATGAGATGTATATGTAGGAGAGAGAGAGTGAGAGAGAAAGTAGATAGAAAGATACAAAGTAGGAGGAAAGGGACGAGCCAGGGATTGAACCCAGGACCTTCTGCATATCAATCAGAAGCGGTAGCCACTAGACCACCAAGCTCGTCGTCAAGCTAAGAAAGTTTATGTCACTCTATAGAAACTCGTCGTCCTGGGATGGGACACAGGAATTTCAGCCTGATGTACTAACTCGAAAGCCTAGGTTTAAGCGCCATCACTCGCCCTCTGTAATAAAAAAGAAAACAAATAAGGCAACCCCTCCCTCAACAGTGGAGCGCATTGGTTAAATTGACGAAAAAATTAGCGACCATTTGGAATGTGAGAACTTCAGAGTCATCACCAGAGCAATTGCTGTCTACAAAGTCCTATCACGGATCATATTCTTTCGTCTGTCACCTAAAACAAATGAGTTCGTGGTAAAGTTATCAAGCCAGCTTCATCGTTGGCCGGTCGAAAATGGACCAGATCTTCACCGTACGGCAGATCCTGAAGAAATACCGTGAATACCATGTATCAATGAATGACCTGCTCATCGATTTTGAGCAGACATCTCTCTCTCTCTCTCTCTCTCGTTTGTCGAGTGAAGATCACTGCGTCCAGATCTTAGGGCTATTATGATATACGCTTTTGCTGTAACATATGGCACTGAGATACCTAGATATCGACTGAACCCAAGACCAACTTTTATTGACAAATAGAGATCTTGAATTACAGTGTGTAATTCCTCCATTCTGGCGTGACTATGAAGCCAACCACGTCCTTGGGGGATAAGATTCTTAAGTCAACAGGACCTAAGAAGGGCTTGCCAAAAACTTTCAATCTACCATGGGTAAGTGCACTGCAACAGCAGATAATAATGTGTTCTGGTGTTTCTCTCTCCTCGCCACAGAAGTGACAATTTCAGACCAAATAGTTGTTGGGTTTTCTTGAGGTTTGTCGTGACGAGCCCTTTGGATTAGCTCGTACTCGGAAGTGCATTCCAGTTTGATATGATTTGGGGTAGATGAACCATTTTGTCAAGGGCCAATGTGGGTGTACTACTAACTACGAACCAGTGATGACTATGCATGTGGTGTGTTGGATTTTGTAGAGTTTAGCCTTTGCAGCAGCCTGGAGTTCTTGCAAAATTCCTTTTGAAATTCTTTAAGAATTCGTTTCAAAATACACGAGAATTCCTTTCATAATTCTTGAAGAATTCCTTTCATAATTCTTGGAAAATTCCTTACGAAATTCTTGGAGCCTTCCTTTCAGAATTCCTGACAACTTCTTTTCAGAGTTCCTTAAAACCTCCCTTCAGAATTCTTCAAGAATTCCTTTCGGAGTTCTTGGAGAATTCCTTTTGGAATTCCTGGGGAATTCATTTCAGAATTCTTGAAAAATTTCTTACGGAATTCTTAGAATATTGCTTTTGGAATTCTAAGAGAATCCCTTAATACGAGAATTTAATCGGAGAATTCCAAGAGTTCAGATTTTTTTTGAGAATTCCATTCGAAATTTTTAAAGAACGCTGTTCGGAATTTTTATAGAATTCCTTTCGGAAATTTTGGATAATTCCTTTCAGAATTCTTAGAGAATTCCATTCGGAATTCTTAGAGAACTTCATTCGGAATTCGTTGAGAATTCCTTTCGGAATTTCGGAGAATTCTTTTCGGAATTTCGGCGAATTCCTTCCGGAATTTTCAAGAATATTTTTGCGAATTCTGGAGAATTTTTAAAAAAAAATCTTTTGGAATTCTTGAAGAATTCTAAAAGAAATCATAGGGAATTTTTTTCGAATTTCTTGGAGAATTCTAAAAAAGTTCCTTTCGAAATTCTTAGATAATTCCTTTCGGAATTCTTAGGTAACTCTCAGGGAATCCCTTACGGAATTTTTGGAGAATTCATTTCGGATGTCTTAGAGTATTCCTTTCCAAAATTCTTGGAGAATTCCTATTGGAATTTTTGGAGGGTTCCTATCATAAGTCTTGCGAGCGAAATACTTGGAGAATTTCGAACGGGATTCTTGGAAAATCCGAACTAAATATGTAGGGAATTCCTTCCGAAATCTTTGGAGAAATTCTTCCGAAATTCTTGGAGAATTGCATATGAATTTCTTGGAAAATAAATTTGGGGAATCTTGGAGAATTCTTTCGGGAAGTGTACGAGAATTGCTTTCAGAATTCTTGGTGAACTCTTTTCGAAATTCTGAGAAATTTCTTTTGGAAATATTGAAGAATTCCATTCGGAATTCCTGGAGAATATATTCAGGAGTTTTTGGATTTTTTTTATAAATTCTTGGAGAATTCTATACGGAATTCTTATAGAATTCCTTACGGAACTGTTAGAGAATTCCTTTCGGAATTCTTAGAGAATTTCTTCCGGAATTCTTAGAGAATTCCATTCGGAATTTTTACAGAATACCTTTCAGAATTCTTGGAAACCTTTTTTCAGAATTCCTGGAGAATTGCTTTCGGAATTCGCGAAGAACTCCTTCCAGAAATCTTGGAGAATTCCTGTCAGAGTTTTTTGGGAATTCCTTCAGAATTCTTAAAGAATGCTTGGAAAATTCTTTTCGGAATACTTGGAGCATTTCAAACGGAATTCTCGGAGAAATCAGAACGAAATTTTAGGGAATTTCTTCCGAAATCTTTAGAACTCTTGAGGAATCCCTTTGGGAAATGGACTAGAATTCCTTTAAGAATTCTAGAAGAATTCTTTTTGGAAATGCGGGAGAATTTCTTTCGGAAATATTGGAGATTTCCATTCGGAATTCTTGGATAATTTCCTTCGGCATTCTTGAAGCAATCCTTTCGTAATTCTAGGAAAATTGCTTTCGCAATTTTTGTAAAATATCTCTCGGAATTCATTGTTAAATTTATCTCGGAATTCTTGTAGAAATGCTATCGTAATTCTCAGAGAATTCCTTTCGTACAGAATTCCATTCGATTCGGAATTTTTGGAGAATTACTTTCTTACGGATTTTTTTCGGAATTCTTGCGGAATTCCTTTTGAAATTCTGAATAAATCCATTTGGAATTTATACAGAAAGCGCTTCTTGAAGAATTATTTTCAGAATTCTTATAGAATTCCTTTCGGAATTCTTGGGGAAATCTTTTCGGATTCATGAAAAAATCATTTCAGAATTCTTGCAGAATTCTTCGAAATTATTCAAAAATTCCTTTCGGAATTATTCGACAATTCCTTTCGAAATTCATGGGAAATTTCTTTGGGAATTTAATTTGGAAATATTGCAGCATTTTTTCACAATTCTTGAACAATTTCTTTCGGGATTTTAGGAGAATCCCTTTTCCTTTTGGAGAATTCCTTTTGAAATTCTTGGAAAATTTCATTCGGAATTCTAGAAGAACTTCGTTCGGAATTCTTGGAAAACTACATTCAGAATTCTTATGGAAGTTCTTTCGAAATTCTTGATGTATAGCTCTTGGAATTCTTGGAGAATTCCCATTGGAATTTTCAGTGAATTCCTTTTGGAACTTGTGAAGAATTTGATTCGGAATTCTCGACGAATTCAGCTTGGAATTTAGGAATTTAGCTCGAATTCTCGAACTAATCCATTTCGGATTTTTTGAAGATTCCTATTCAGAGTTCTTATAGGACGCTCACGGAGATCTTGGAGAATTCCTTCCGGAATAATCGGAGCACTCCTTTCAGAATTGTCGGTGCATTTCTTCAGGAACTGTAGGGGATATCATCTCGAGATTCCAGGAGAGTTCATCTCGGGATCAAAGTAGAATTCCTCTGCAGAATTCTTCCTCTCTTGGAGAATTCCTTTCAGAATTATTTAAGAATTTCTCTCGGAATAATTAGCGTATTCCCTTAGGAATTGTTGGGAAATTCTTCTGGGAATTCATGGAGGATTCCTCTTGGAATGCTTGTAGAATTCTTCTCGGAATTCTTGTAGAATTCCTTCCGGAGTTCTTGTAAAACTCCTCCCGCATTTTTTTTTTTTGAAATCGTCTTTGATTTCTAGTAGAATTCTTTTCGGAATTCTTGAGTATTTCTTTTGGAATTCGTGGGAAATTTCTATTGTAATTCTCGGGAAATTCCTTTCGGAAATCTTGAATAATACTTTCTGATATTTTTGGAAAATTTCTCTCGGATTTTTTGAAGAATTCCTATCGGAATTCTTGGATAATTTTTCTCGGAACTCTTGGAGAATTCCTTTTGGAGTTCTTTAAGAATTCCTTTTGAAATTTCTGGGAAAACCCATCTCAGAGTTTTCGGAAAACTCCTCTTGGAATTCTTGAAGATTTCCTCTCGGAACTCTTGGGTGAATTCTTCTTGGGATTCGTGAGTATTTCTTTCGGAATTCTTGTGGAATTCCTCTTTGAATTCTTTCGGAATGATTGAATAATACTCTCTGCAGCTCCTTTCGGAATTATTGCAAAATTCCTTTTGGAATTCTTGGAGAATTTCTTCAAGAATTCTTGGAGAATTTCTCTTGGAGATCTTAGAGAATTTCTTTCGGAAATCTGGACGATTTTCTTCCAGAAATCCGGGGGAATGATTTTCGGTAATCTGGGAAAATTGCTTTCTGAATTTTAAAAGAATTCTTTTCTGAATTCTGAAAAAAAAAACGTTCTCAATTCTGGTAAAATTCTTTTCGAAATTATAGGACAATTTCTCTCGGAGTTTAATACGGAATTCTTGTAGAATTCCTTCTTGTTGAATTCGTCTCGGAATTCTTGTACAATTATTTTCAGAATTCGTGGAATGCTCACGGAATGCTTGTGCCTTTCTTCTCAGATTTTTTTTTCAGAATTTCTATCGGAATATTTTCTGATAATATTTCCTTTAAGAATTTTTCATAAAAATCCTTTCAGAATTGTTGGAGAATTCCTCTCAGTATTTTTGGAGAGGTACTGCCGGAATTCCCGTTAAATTCCTCTAAAATTCTAGGATAATATTGTTCGAAATCCTTGGAGAACTTCGTTTGAAAATCTTGAAAAATTCCAATCGAAATTCTTAACAAAATCCTTTAGGAATTCTTGTAGATGTTCTTTCATATTCTTGGAGTATTTCTTTTTGAATTCTTGGAAAATTCCCATGTTGATTCTCAACGAATTCCTTTCAGAACATGTGGAGAATTTGGTTCGAGATTTCGGAGATTTGGACTGAAATTATTGAACAATTCGTTTTCGGAATTTTTGATGCTTTCCTTTCGGAGTTCTTGGAGAACCCTCACGAAACTGTTAGAGATTTTCTCTCGGTACATTGTCTGTCTGTCTGGGAGAATTCCTTTCGAAATTATTGATGAATTCCTCTCAGAGAACTTGGACAATTCCTCTCGGAATTCTTGAGAAATTTACTCCCGAAAATCTTAACGAATTCTTCTCGGAATTCTTGTAGAATTCCTCTCGAAATTTTTAAAGATTTTTTTTATTTTTGATTTCTTGTAGATTTCTTCCTGGGATTCTTGTCAAATTCATCTCGGAACTCTTGTAGGATTCCATTTGCAATTCTTGAAAAATTCCTCTTGCAATTACAGGGGAATTCCACTCGGAATTCTTTGAGAATTTCTCTAGGAATTCATGTAGAATTCCTCTCGGAATTTTCAAAAATCCTCTTGGAAATCATTGGAAAACTCCTCTCGGAGTTCTTGGAGAGTCCCTCTCGGAACTCTTGGAGAATCTCTCTCAAAATTCTTGAGAATTTCTTTCGGAGTTCTTGGGAAATTCCTCTTGGAATTCTTAGAAAAAAATCCTCTCGGAATTCTTGAATAATGCTTTCTGGAGTTCTAGGAGAATTCCTTTTGGAATTCAGATTTCGGAAGTCTTAAACAATACTTTCTTGGAGAATTTCTTTGGTAAATCTGGGCGAATTTCTTCTAAAAATCTGGGAGAATTCTTTTCGGTTATCTGGGAGAATTCCTTCAGGAAATCTTGGAGTATACCTTTCGGAATTCTGGGAGAATTCATCTCGGATTTCTGAAAAAATTCCTCTCGGAGAACTTGGAGAATCCCTCTCGTAATTCTTGAAAATTGCTCCTGAAAATCTTGACGAATTCTTCTCGGAATTCATGCAGAATTCCTCTCGATTTTTTTTGTACCGTCTACCCTCGTTGGTTTGACCGCATCTAATCTGAACACTTCTTAATTTGACCCCCGCTTATCTGCACATCGTTCAAACTAAAAAAGGTTCAAACGTCATTCTGCTTATGGAACGGGGTAAAACGGAACGCAGAATCAAAACAAAACTGCAAAAAGGGTTACCATCAGTGTGTTTTTCGATGCCGACAGGGTAACTAGAAGTTCAAATTAAAAATGAACCTCGATGGTTTGCATGAGGTGTCGTTCAAACCAAAGGGGGTAGACGGTAGTTTTTTTTTTCGGATATCTTGTAGGTTTTTTCCTGGGATTCTTGTAAAATTCCTCTCGGGAAATCTTGTAGAATTCCTTTTGTAACTCATAAAAAAATCCTCTTGCCATTGTAGGAGAATTCCTCTCGGAATTCTTTGAGAATTTCTCTCAGAATTCTTGTCAAATTCCTAGGAATTTTTGGAAAAATCCTCTTGGAATCTTTAGAAAACTCCTCTCGGAGTTCTTGGAAACTCCCTCTCGGAACTCTTGGAGAATCCCTCTCGGAACTCTTGGATTTCATCTTGGATTTCCGAAAGAATTCCTCTCGGAATTCTTAAAAAAATGCTCCCGAAAATCTTGACGAATTTTTCTCGGAATTCTTGTAGAATACCTCTCGATATTTTTGTAGATTTTTTTCGGATTTCTTGTAGATTTCTTTCTGAGATTCTTGTAGAATTCCTCTCGGGTTTCTTGTAGAATTTCTTTTGTAATTCTTGAAGAATTCCTCTTGCAATTGTGGGAGAATTCCTCTCGGAATTCTTTGAGAATTTCTCTCAGAACTCTTGTAGAATTCCTCTCAGAATTTTTGGTAAAATCCTCTTGGAATCATTGGAAAACTCCTCTCAGAATTCTTGGAGAATCCCTCTCGGAACTCTTGGAAAATTCCTCTCGAAATTCTTGAGAATTCCTTTCGGAGTTCTTGGGAAATTCCTCTTAGAATTCTTAGAAAAAAATCCTCTCGGAATTTTTGAATAATGCTTTCTGGAGTTCTTGGAGAATTCCTTGCGGAATTCAGATTTCGAAAGTCTTTAATAATCCTTTCTTGGAGAATTTTTTCCATAAATCTGGGCGACTTCCTTCTAAAAATCTGGGAGAATTCATCTCGGATTTGTGAAAGAATTCCTCTCGGAGAACTTGGAAAATTCCTCTCGAAATTCTTGAAAAATTGCTCCCGAAAATCTTGATGAATTCTTCTCGGAATTCTTGTAGAATTCTTCTCGAAATTTTTGTTGATTTTTTTCGGATTTCTTGTAGATTTCTTCCTGGGATTCTTGTAAAATTCCTCTCGGAACTCTTGGAGAATTCCTATTGTAATGCTTGAAGAATTCTTTTTGCAATTGTGGGAGAATTCCTCTCGGAATTCTTGTAGAATTCCTCTCGGAATTATTGAAACAATCCTCTCGGAGTTCTTGGAGAATCCCTCTCGGAACTCTTGGAGAATTCCTCTCGAAATTGTTGAGAATCTTGGGAGTTCTTGGGAAATTCCTCTTGGAATTCTTTTAAAAAAATCCCCTCGGAATTCTAGAATAATGCTTTCGGGAGTTCTTGAACAATACCTTTCGGAATTCTTGAAAAATACTTTCTTGGAGAATTTCTTTTGAAATCTGGGCGACTTCGTTCCAAAAATCTTTGAGAATTCCTTTCGGTAATCTGGGAGGATTCCTTCAGGAAATCATGGAGTATATTTTTCGGAATTCTGGGATAATACATCTCGGATTTCTGAAAGAATTCCTCTCGTAGAATTTGGAGAATTCCTCTCGAAATTTTTGCAGATTTTTTTTTCGGATTTCTTGTAAATTTCTTCCAGGGATTCTTGTAAAATTCCTCTCTGAACTTTTGGAGAATTCCTTTTGTAATTCTTGAAGATTTCCTCTTGCAATTGTTGGAGAATTCCTCTCGGTATTCTTTAATAATTTCTCTCAGAATTCTTGTAGAATTCCTCTCGGAATTTTAGGAAAAATCTTCTTGGAATCATTCGAAAACTCCTTTCGGAGTTCTTGGATAATCCCTCTCGAAACTCTTGGAGAATTCCTCTCGAAATTCTTGAGAAATCCTTTCGGAGTTCTTGGGAAATTCCTCATGGTATCCTTGAAAAAAAACCTCTCAGAATTCTTGAATAATGCTTTCTAGAGTTCTTGGAGAATTCCTTTCGGAATTCAGATTTCGGAAGTGTTGAATAAAACTTTCTTAGAGAATTACTTCCGTAAATCTGGGCGACTTCCTTCTAAAAACCTAGGAGAATTCTTTTCGGTAATCTGGGAGGATTCCTTCAGGAAATCTTGCAGTATACCTTTCGGAATTCTGGGAGAGTTTCTTTTGGAATTCTTGTTGAGTTCGTCTCGGAACTCTTGTAGAATTCTTTTTGGAACTCTTGAATAATTCCTCATGGAATTGTTGGAGTATATCTTTTCCCTTTCGGAATTCTTCGTGAAATCCTTTCGAAATTCTTGAAGAAATGTTTACGAAATTCTTACAGAGTTCCTTGTATTACTGGAAAAACTTGTAATTAGAAGGCACGAAATGTTGCTAATTGGCAAATTGAGAGATGAAATTTGTGAAAAAAATCGCGTTCTGGTGGGATTCGAACCCACGACTCCGTATTCGCTAGACCGGCGCTTTAACCAACTAAGCCACAGAACAGGTAATGGTTCTGCGGAATAGAAAGCCAAACTGACTCCGAAGCCGCACCGTGAACACTCCTATTTCACAAACTCATCTCTCTTTTCGGCTTAGATGCCAATCCACAACACACTCCTATTTGTGCCCACTAACTACAAGTGCGAGCGAATTATTTATATGAAGCCGAGACTTACTCTCGCACTCCGCATACCTAGCCACCAGGCAGTTTGTTTTGCTGGTGTCTAATTAGTATGCGTTGAGAGCTCGGCACGGTCGGACGCTCGGACGACCGAACTGCGCCAAGTGACGCAAGCAAGAGTACAATGATACATATTGCCCATTTTACTGGCATTTTACCAGATTAGCTGGTATGTCTGAAACATACTGGAAAAACTTGTAATTAGAAGGCACGAAATGTTGCTAATTGGCAAATTGAGAGATGAAATTTGTTGAGTAAGTCTCGGCTTCATATAAATAATTCGCTCGCACTTGTAGTTAGTGGGCACAAATAGGAGTGTGTTGTGGATTGGCATCTAAGCCGAAAAGAGAGATGAGTTTGTGAAATAGGAGTGTTCACGGTGCGGCTTCGGAGTCAGTTTGGCTTTCTATTCCGCAGAACCATTACCTGTTCTGTGGCTTAGTTGGTTAAAGCGCCGGTCTAGCGAATACGGAGTCGTGGGTTCGAATCCCACCAGAACGCGATTTTTTTCACAAATTTCATCTCTCAATTTGCCAATTAGCAACATTTCGTGCCTTCTAATTACAAGTTTTTCCAGTATGTTTCAGACATACCAGCTAATCTGGTAAAATGCCAGTAAAATGGGCAATATGTATCATTGTTCCTTGTATTATTCTTAGAGAATACCTTTTGGAGCTTTTGGAGCATTCCAATCAGAACGCTCTTTGGTACCTTTGGAGAGTTCTTTGTGAATTTCTTGGAGAATACTTTCTGATATTATTGGAAAACTCTTTCCAGAATTCTTCGAGAACTCCTTTCAGAATACTTGTAGAATACTTTCTGAAGCTCCTGGAGAATTCCGTTCGGAATTTCTGTAGAATGCTTTTCGAAACTCTTAGAGAATTCCGTTCGGAATTGTTGGACGTTGGCATACGACAGTTTCGATCCACATAGAGCCATGGGAAATGATGGACGAGAACGGGAAGCAGACCAGGCTTATCCAAAGCAACGATGTACGGTTGCAAAACTGTCTAAGAGTTCACTTGAATCTGTTATTTAAAATCGCCTATTCATGGTAACAACTACATTTCTTCGGTGCTCAAAAATACGAATGACACCGAAGACACACCAGGAAGACTTACAGGTTTGGCGTCTTACCTCCAGTAAAAGATGGAACCAATAGATAAATATAAGGGGAGGCGAGGTTAGACACTAGATACAGACCAGGTAGGTACGTGACAACTTTCTTTGATTGACTGAATTCGATTACGGGAGAGATGGTCCCATCCCATAAACTTTTGCACATGGTGCAGGCGGTGCGGTGCTGCGTCACCTGTTCTCCGTCCACTGCTGGACTGGTCTGCCGGGTGGGTGTCCTTCCTTGGTTTCCCCAGGAAAGGTATGATTCGACCAGCAGCAGAGGTGATCGATGGTGCGATAATAATCCGTAATTGAATGGCGGGCATCTGCCGTTTGGTCCACGCTTGGACCACTGCTACACTGACTGGGGTAGATAGGTGGTAAATTGAAACGTACGCGCTGCAGAAGACGTGGAACTAGACGACGACGGAAGTTTAGTTGCCGGCACGGCACAGTTATATTTTCGCTCACTTCGAACCAAGAGCCGGGACTCTGCGTGACTACTGTGTCAAGTCAGCGTGGGGCAGCCCGTGTAGCAAATTGGAGGAACAAAATCAGCAGTCGGTCGTCGGACGGTAGGATGAGACGGAAAAGAAAAATTAAGAATGAGCGTATCAATAGGAAGTAATCCGGAATTGTAGGGGTGGGGGTGGTGGTGAAGCTGGATGGCGATGAGGGGAAGCAGGTGCTGGTAATGAAAGGAAACCAAAATCTGATTAGATTTAATGATAGCTTTCTGTATGCGGCAGCAGCGGTGTGACAAAATTGAGAGAGAAGACGAAGGAATGTCTTCAATTTGTGGTTCAATTGATGGAATATTGATTTATTGGGATGAGACAGACAGAGCTATTTTCGTTGAAATATTTGGCTTTGTAGGGGAATTTTCTAGGAATGACTGATCCTATTTGTTGTAAACAAGAATTTAATTTGTATCTGGGCGTAAATAATACTGAAGTCATAATTTTTTTTTCAGCTTTTTTCTTCTAAAGTGAGGATATATTCAAGCAGAGCCTTAAGGTCGACGACCGTGTAATTGTTTTTTTTTTTTCTTTTAAATTCCGTCATGAACTCCGCTTCTGAGACTGCTCCAATAATTCCATTCGGAATTATTCGAAGTAACAACTTGGACATGGATTTCGTTAGATTAATTCCAGGGATTCCGACAGATTTTTTTCAGGAATTCTTTAAGAAGCTCTCTTGGGATTTCCTAAGAAATTCTTCATCGGATTCCTCCACGAACTCACTCCGGGGATTCACACTTCTGTGATCAATTCAGGAACAACTCCGGGGATTAATTTATAAATTCTTCCAAAGATTCCTCCAGGAATTCTTCTTGGGATTCCCTCAGGAATTCTTCCTGGAAGTCTTTCAGTAACTCCACCAGGAATTACTCCAAGACTTCCCCCAGGAACTGTTAAGGAATTCCCTTTGGAATTCTCTTGGGATTGCTTCCTGGATTTCTCCTGGGATTTTTTCAGGAAAGTACTCCAGGGATTCCTTCAAGAACTTTTTTCCGTCAGGGTTTCCTCCACGAACTCTTCTTAGAATTCCTTCAGGATTTCCCCAAGAATTCCTACTGCGATTTCTTCAGTACTTCCTGCTGGGATTTATTCAGAAATTCCTCCTAGGGTATGCGCAGGAATACCTCCTGAAATTTCTTCAATAATTTTTCCTGGGATTCCCCCAGGTATTCCTAAGGAATTCCTCCATGGTTTCCTCTAGGGATTTCTCCAGTGATTCCTTCAAGAATACCTCCAGAAATTTATGCTGAGATTCCTCTAGAAATTCCTCTAGAGATTCCTCCAGGAATTGCTCCAGGCGTTACTCCAGGGGTTCCTCCAGGCATTCCTTCAGATACAGTGACCCCACAATTTATGAATCGGCAAAAATGACCACAGTTTATGGATCACTCCATTTGATCAACATGGTGATTCATAAATGGTGTACACAAATTAAGGTGATTCATCGGTGTGGGGTCACTGTATTCCTCTGGGCTTTCCTTCAGGAGTTCCTCCAGGAGTTCCTCCAGGAGTTCCTTCATTGGTTCCCCCAAGTTTCCCCAAGAGATCTTCCAGGGATTCCTCTAGGCATTCCTCCAGGCTTTCCCTAAGGCATTTTTCCAAGAAATTCTCCAAGTATTTTTGTCAGGTATACCTCCAAAATTTCATCCAGGAATTCCTCAAGGGACTCCTCCAGGAATTCTTTCAAGAATTCCTCCAGGAATTACCCCTAGAATTACTCCAAGAATTCTTACAGCTATTGCTCCAGAAATTCCCCGAGGAATCCCTCCCGGAATTTATCCAAGAATTCCTTCTGGAATTCCTCCAAGGATTCCTCCACGAATTCCTCCAGGAATTCCTTCAGGCATTCCTAAAGGAATAACCCCAGGATTTCTTCAGAAATCACTTCAAGTATTTCTCCAGGAGTTGCACCGAAATTTCCGGAAAGTCATACAGGAATTTCTCCAGGAATTCCTCCAGGATTTTTTCCAGGGATTCCTCCAGGAACTGCTCCTGGAATTTCTCCAGGGATTCCTCTAGGGATTCATCAGGGATTTTGCTTATGATTCCTCTAGGGATTCATGTGGAATTTCCTCCAGGCATTCCTCCAGAGATTTCTTCAGGCATTTCTGCAGGTGTTGCTTCAGCAATTGCTTCAGCAATTGCTTCAGGCATTGTTTTGGGAATTGCTCCATGCATTCCCCCAGGAATTCCTCCAGACAATGCTCCAGGAATTCCTCCATGAATTTCTCAAGGGATTCCTCCAGAAATAGCTTCTTGTGACTTCTCCCGGAATTTCACCAAAAATTTCCCTAGGAATTCTTCCAGGAATTTATCCAGGAATTTATATGGATTCTTCCAGAGATTCCTCCATGAATTACTTCAGCAATTCCTTCAGGGATCCCCACAGGGATTTCTCCAGGAATTCCTCCTAGTATTCCTCCAGAAATTCCTCCAGGTATTCCTCCAGGAATTTCTCTAGAAATTCCTCCAGGAATCTCTCAAGGGATTTCTTCAGAAATAACTCCAGGAATTCATCCATGGTTTCCTTCATAAATTCATCCAGAGATACAACCAAGGTTTCCTCAGAGGATTTTCATAGGTATTCCTCCATGGATTCCGCCAGGGTCTTCTCCTCGAGTTCCTCCATGGATATCACCAAGCATTTGTCCAGAAATTTCTTCAGGAATTCCTCCAGGACTTTCTCCAGGAATATCTCCAGGAATTTATCCAGGAATTCCTCCAGGAATTTCTCCAGGAATTCCTCTCGGATTTTTTCAGAAATTTCTCCAAATATTGCTCCAGGTTTTGATCCAGAGCTTCCTTCATAAATTCCTACAGCAATCCAGGAATTTCTCCTGGAATTCCTCCAGGATTTTTTCCAGGAATTGCTGCTGGAATTTCTCCAGGGATGCCTCTAGGGATTCACCAGGAATTTTGCTTGTGATTCCTTCAGGGATCCATGTAGAACTTCCTCCGGGCATTCCTCCAGCAATTTCTTCCGGCATTTCTCCATGCATTCCATCAGGAATTGCTCTATGCATTCCTCCAGAAATTCCTCCAGGCAATGCTCCTGGAATTCCTCTAGAAATTGCTTCAAGGATTCCTCCAGGAATTCCATCACCTGGAATTTCCCTAGGAATTCTTCCTGGGATTTATCCAGAAATTCCACCAGGGATTCCTCCAGATTCTACCAGATAATCATCCATGAACTGCTTCAGCGATTCCTCCAGAAATTCCCACAGAGTTTTCTCCAGGGATCCCTCCTTGTATTTCTCCAGAAATTCCTCAGGTATACTTTCAGAAACTCGTCCAAATATACAACCAACGATTCCTCAAGAGATTTTCCGAGGTATTCCTTCATGGATTTCGTCAGGGTCTTCTCCTCGATTTTCTCCATGGATATCACCAGGAATTTGTCCAGAAATTTCTCCAGGAAATCAGGAATTCTTCTAGATATTGCTCAGGGAATTGATCCAAGAAATCCTCCAGGAATTCCTCCAGGTATACTTCCAGAAATTCCTCCAGGAATTCCTTCGGGAATTTCTCCTGGGATTCCTTCGGGAATTCTTCCAGAGATTCCTTCAGAAATGCTTCCACGATTTCCTACAGGGATTCATCCAGGAATTTCTCCAGGTTTTTTTCTGGAATTCCTCCAGAGCTCTTCTTCTTCTTCTTTATGGCTCGGCGTTCACATTGGAACTTGGCCTGCCTCTCTTCAACTTAGTGTTCTTAGAGCACTTCCTCAGTTATTAATTGAACTGCTTTCTTTGCCTGCCATTGCATGAATTTGTACATTGTGGGGCAAGTACAATGATACACTATGCCCAGTGAGTCGAGAAAATTTTCCCGACCGAAACGGGAATCGAACCCGCCGTCTCCGGATTGGCGATCCATGATAGCCTTAACCACTAGGCTAACTGGAGACCCAGAGCTCTATTTGACAGAAATTCGCCCACAGTATGTACAGACTGCACCTCATTTCTGCGAGCCGGATCGATTACCGAAAATCAGGGCATGGCTTGAACAAAATGGGCGAATTGTCGAAACATAAGATGACAAAGGTGTGCCTATGCTGCAGGCCTTTACTGATAAAACGTTAATTAATTCCTAAGTTCCTACGATGTTAATTCCTAAGAAGAAGGTACAATAGATGTGTCTGAAACGTCGGATGAAAACATAAGAATCCGTTTCTAATTGCAACAGACTGTAAGCCATTACCCCGAATCAGCATCACATCAGCATCACAGTCGTATCTCTAAGAAATGTTTACAGGAATCTGTGGAAGATTTTCAGAAACCCATCCCTAGAAGATTTTCTAAATGTATCCATGCAGCAGTTTTGGAAGCAATTTGGGATCTTTTTATAAAGGAGTTCCTATAGATATTTCTGAAGATTATATGAAAGAATCACTGAAGTTTTTTTTTCTGGAATTTCTAGAGAAACTTCAGCTTTGGAGGAATTTCCAAAAGAGATGCTGGAAGAATATATGAAGGAATACCAAGTGGAATGTTCGAAGGAGTCCCTTCAAGAATTTCTGTAAAAATCCCTGGAGGATTATTTCCCAAGAAATCGGTGGAGAAATTTTTTAAAGAATCCGTGAAATATTTCCAAAAGAAACAGTAGTGGAGTGGTTAATGAAGAAATCTATGGCGAATGTTTTGAAGGAATCCATGCAGGAACTACTGACAAAATGTATGGAAAGATTTCTCAAACAATAGTTGAGAAAAAAATTGAGAAATATCGAGAGGATTTTTTGAAGAAACACCTAAACAAAATTCTTGGAGAAAAGATTTTTCGAAAGAAAAATCTCAGAAAGTTTTCTAAAAATTCCGCAAAAGCCACCGATGGTCTGTTTGAGGGATGAAAACAGAACAATACATAGAAAGTTGGGAGCCTGAAACATTTTCCAGTCTTGGTATGGTGGTGGGAATCATCAACCAAGCCTTTCTATTTCGTGGTCGTTTGACAAAGGTTCTACACGTTCAATGTATCCATTCCGTACATGGCCTTCATATCTAATTTCTCTTTCTACAATGTTCACACTTGTTCGAAACCTGGCGAATAATATCATATCTATCATTTCATTATCCACTTACAGTCAGAGTAGAAAAGGACCGATAAAGCCATAAAGGAAAATAACCGATAAAGCCATGGAGGAATTTCTGAACCAATTCCCGAAGAAGATTTCCGAAGGAATCCTCTAAAAATTATTTGAAAGCATCCGTGAAGGAATTCCTGAGGACAATCCATGGAGAAATTTCCGAAGTAGTCTTTTAAGAAATTCCTGAGGGAATTTTCGGAAGATTTCTACAAATACTCCCGGAAGAATTTCTGAAAGAATCTTTAAAGCATGGCCTAGAGGAATCGCTTGAGAAGTTGCTGAATACATATCTAGAAGATTTTCTGAAGGAATCTCTAGAGTAATTTATGATAATTTTTAGGAGGAAGTTCTGAAGCAATCGAAGATATTTTTAAGGTATTGTTTGTGAAATTTCTGGAGGATTCCTCCCTAAAAGAACTTCTGAAGAAAATTTCCGAACGAACCCTTGGAAGATTCCTGATGGAACATCTGGAGAAATCACTGGGTAAAGCTCCGAATCAAATTCTCCATCCAATTTTCATTCGAATGCCCAATTAAGGTCAATGTGATCAAATTCAAGCCTTTTCTTCTCCTATCTCGACACCTTTTCGTAAAATCGTTCTCAATCTGCCACGCTGGGGCTCATGTGCTTGGCAAGGCCATATTCCTGCTGAGGTTGCCCTCATTTAAATTCAAATTGAGAAATGAAAAAGAAAATTGAGAAGCAAAAATCCATTTAATGCTTCATAAATTTTATCCCATTTCAAGAGTGGAGTGAATGTATCGAAGTCCCAACCCGAAAGTAGAGCAGCGAAACCGTTCGTCCTCCCTGGTTTGACTTGCATAGTGCTACACTGACTGTCATGCCTCCAGAAGAGAGGCGATTTTTCTATCCACAGCAGTCATTCGTGTCTCCCAAAGCCCGTGAAGTGAAGCGAGTGAGCTCGATAGCAGCCACCATCAGGATCATCGAAGAATGGCATCTGGATGGCTGGACGGATTTAGTTAGCGCGCACTTTGAAGCAGAACAGAATACGGAGGTGGACCTAGCTAGAGTGTGGTGGCTGCGAAATGCTTCTGTTGAAGCTTTTTTTTTTCTTTTGCTGCTAGTGTTCACCCGCCATCATCGTTGCGATACGAATGCAATGCTTAAGGCACTTAGCAAGGCAAAGAGGATTTCGTATAAATAAATATATATAAACTAGTCGCTGGGCCAGTGCAAACTAAAAGAGGCATGGGCGTTTCGAAGGGATTGCGATGAGGCGGTTCGTCCACAAGGATTTCTAAGTTGAGACATAAACTAAATTTTATATAACTTTTACGAATTAATTCATAACCAAACCAAAACCAAAGCCAAACTAAAACCAAACCAAACCAAAACCAAATCAAATCCAAAACGAACCAAACCAAAACCAAAACCAAAAACAAACCAAAACCAAACCAAAACAAAAACAGAAAAAAATAAACAAAATATTCCAAAAAGTTTACCCGTTGTTAATTCCTAGATGAATTTGTGGATGAAGGGTAGACATCTGGATCAATTTCAGTTGTAACTGTTTGAAGAGTTTTCTGAGGGCATCCAGGAAGAATTCCTGTGAGTATTTTTGACATGTGGAAGAATTTTCGGAAAAAAAAATTCTGGAAGAATTCACAAGTAAATTTCTAAAAGAGCTTCTAAAAGAACCATTCGATGAATTCCCAGAGAAACTTCTGGATTTAAATTCCGTTCACCTTATTAAAGAGATTTTCAACCGTTGGCTGGTTAAGCTCATGGAACTTTTGAAAAAAAAAAATCCCGAAAAATCTATAATTGATTAGTTTTAGAATTGTTCCAGGTTTTCCTCCTAGAATTCTTTCAGGAGTTAATAAAATTGGAATAATCTACGGAGATACCCGTGTATAAAATAATAAGAACTCCTAAGAAAAAAGAAGGATTTCCAAAGAACTTCTTAGATAAATTCTTGCACAAGTTCTCGAATATATCGTTGGCAAATTTTTCGGGGCAATTCAAAGAGAAATTTCAAAAAAAAATGTTGAAAAAAATCTGAAGAAATCGTAGAAATAAAAATCGGAGGCAAGGCACTGGAGAAATACATGGAAAAATTACCAAAAGACTTTTTGAACACACTTTTGGATAGATCCTTTGAAAAATTAGGGAACGAATCTTTGAAAAAGTTCCAGGAGGAGCACTTTGAATATCACTAAAAGTACTGTAGGAATATTTTGAGTATGCCAGAAGAAATCCCAGGAACAAAATCTGGAGAAACCATAAAAACATGATTGACTTTATCTTTAAAACATAAATAAAAGAAAAACATCCTTCGTAAAATATCTTAAGGTACAATTTAATAATTTGCTGTGTACTTCCTTGAGAAAATTTCTGTAAGAATCTATTTAAAATATTCTCGTAGGACCTCTAGAGCAATTCATGGAGAATCACAGAAAATTTCAGAGGAATTCTAGATAAATTGTGGGTGGAATGCATTATAAACCCCTTGCAGCAAGTACTCTGAAAATCCTGGAGGCATCATCTGAAAAATATTACTAGTTATTTTTGATAAAGATATAACCTTGAAGAAACCTTGGGATAAATAGGATGTTTCTAAAGCTTTTTCAAGGAGTTTCTATGAGAATTTGTCAAGGAATTCCTCCAAGGATTCATCCTTGCCCAGCATGGAATTTTCACCTTGGACACCTTCAGAAATTTCCTCAAGAGTTTTTCTGGAAATTAATTCAAAGATTCCTTTTAAAGATTCCTTTATTCCATCCAGATTTCCAAAAAAAATTTCTTCAGAAATATGAACGTAAATTTCTTGATGGATTCCGCCGGGAA
Organism: Aedes albopictus; assembly: GCF_035046485.1. Taxonomy (NCBI): domain Eukaryota; kingdom Metazoa; phylum Arthropoda; class Insecta; order Diptera; family Culicidae; genus Aedes; species Aedes albopictus. The sequence goes on along the minus strand of NC_085136.1, from coordinate 312,001,954 downwards.
TTCCTTCATGCACTCTTTCAGAAATCGTTCAAAGATTTCCTTCGGAGTTTATTTAAGAAATTTTCCAGGATTTCCTTTAAGGTTTCCTCCAAGAATTTAAGGAACTCTATGTAGGATACCTCCAGAAATGACATCAAGAATTCAACAATGAATTCCTTCCAGTATTTCTTCAAGATTTCTAAAAGATTTTTTCTATGAATTTTCCGAAGGTTTTTCTACATGAATTTTGTATAAAAAAGATTTTTTTTTCATTAAATCCTTTCAAATTTTCCTCCAAGTGTTTATTTAACCATAACTGTAGGATTAAAAAAAATCTCTAGATTTTTTGCAAAGATTTCAGCATACATTTGTAAATGAATTCCTTCGACAATTCATCCAGAAATTCCTTTAAGAATCCATCCAGTAACTCTTTCTAGGGTACCTCCGGGAATTTATTCAAGTATGCCTTCAAGATAAGCTTCAAGATTTCCTCAAAGGTTTCTTTCAGGTATTTCTTAACGATTTCTCCTATAACTTTCGCAATGATAGTTCCGGGAGTTCCTGGAAATGTTTTCCAGGATTCCACTGCCAATTTATTTCAGAATTTGTAGTGTGAATCGTATTAAGGATTCTTCAGGATTCCTTCCCGAATTTCTCCCGGAAGTTCTAAAGAAGCTCCTTCTAGGAATCACCCAAACATTTTGTGGAAGATTCTTTCAAAGATTTTTACAGAAAATCCTCCCAGAATTTCTTGAAAAATTTCTTCAAAATATTCTAAATTTTTTGTGAGTATTAGTTTTGGGATTCGGGATCACTCGAAAAATACCTTAAATGTATTCGTCGGAAGTTGCGGGTTTAATGCGAGATTCCCTAGCATTCAGGGTGAAATCCCGAAAAGAGTTACCGAAGGTATTTACAGAAAATTCCTGAAGAGAATACTGCAAAGAACTTATAAAAGAATTGGCAGAGTAATCCTGCAAAATAAAAACATAAAGGAATTCCTGGACTTATAATTCAAACAATGTTTGAACGATTCCTTAGAGGAACTCTTGAAGAGCTTCCTCAGGAATTTCTCATAAGAAACTTGAATAAAGTGCTTGTAAATATTGCAAAAGAAATGCTTGAAGAGATTCGTGGAGCAATCCTTATGCAAATCTAAGCCATTTGATGATTATTTCTAAGCTCTACAATTACTTAAAGAGTCCAAGAAGGAAGGAATTCTTACACTATTTCCTGGGATACAAATAACAATAAATCGGAGAAAATTGGGTCGATTTTGAATCTTCATACATTTTGTATGGAATGATAAACCTGATTTACACGAAATTAGATTTTTATCATTTACATCCCTTTGCTTCTAACCCCCTCAACTACTGGTTAACCCTTGGAGCAAAGGGGCAGAATCTTTCTAGAAATTTCTGGAGGAGTATTTAAAGGTATTCCTTAATACATCTTTGAAGGAAAAGTGTTGAATTAGCATAAGTTAAAATACACAAAAAATAAAAATTAATAAAATAAAAATCTTTGAAGGAACACTGAAATAATGAATTACAGGATGAATCCTTGAAAAAAAATTTGTATGAGTCCATGAAGGAATTCCTGGAGAAGTCCTTGACAGAATCGCTGGAGGATTTTTGAAGTCATTCGTGGAGAAGCGATTGTTGGAGGAATGCTAGAAACAATTCCTGGAGAACTTCTTGGTAGAATTCCTGTGGGAATCCTTGGAAGGATTTCTGCAGGAATCCTTGAATGATTTCTGCAGGAGTCCTTGAAGGAAGTCTTTGAACTAGTCCACCATGGCCACGCAGACCATAACGAGGCTTGTTCTATCGATGACCGTTTCTAAATCATAAAGCAATAGAAGGCAAGTTCCTCAAGATATTAGATCTTGAGGAAAAGGTTCTGGCAACACTGCTCGTCGGCTTATGCGTTCTATATAAGCTCCGTGTTTTTTTTCGGTTTTTGTGCTCCAATTCAACGTTTTATTTGGTGTTTTATGTTTTGATCATATGCATATGTGTTGTGTTACTTCATGCTGCTGAAGTTTCTCCAGAAAAACATAACTGTAGTGCGTGAATCGAAAATACTGTTTTTCATTGTGAAGTAATCAAAACAATAAACTAATCTAAACATCACGCCAATTTCTTCGCCTGAAGCGCCATCTGGTGGAGATTAGCTGAAACTGAAACTTGCATTCAACATTGCGTCGGATTGTTTCATCTTCATATCATCACTCGTTCGTCCCACTGCTTCGTAGTAGTTTTGAGCATTCAAAGGTCCCCATTGATAAAATTCACACTGATCTGTTTCGGAATATTTTGGCTGCATTAAATCGTAAAGATGGAATCATGTCAAATTTGCTCTAGCTCCTTGGATTCTAGTAGGGCTATTAACTGCAGCGGATCGTGTGGTAAGATTTTCCACTTTACATGTGTTGGTATTACCAAATCGCATTACTCTACATGGTGTGCGAAAGTGGGCATGTTCTGGTTCTGCGAATCCTGTCGTCTGAATTTTGAACCAGCAGTATATGATCGCGAGAAAATAATTATGAAGGCGCTGCGTGAACTGCTGATACGTACGGATTCAATGGATACGCGTTTAGGCAATTATGGTGATAATCTAAAGAAAATCAACCGAACGCTTTACGGTTCTCAACAGTCGTCGAAAACTGGTAACACGTCGGTTCCGAAAAAATCATTTGCTCAATCCATTGATGAGCTAAATTTTGACGATTCTATTGATGATACGGTTGATCGCTCGAGGTCTTGTGATGACACGTCGTTCTTTGAGGTCTTGGACGAAGTAAATGGCTCTATCGCTTTGTTCCCGGAGAAGTTTGTCATCGGCGGTAGCAAAAGAGTCCAGATAGTGACGAACCCATCCAGCAGTTCGACTAATAGAAACAGCGCACAGCTTGATGATGCGTCCACGATATCAACTCCTCCCTCCGCAAGGCGCCATTCGAATGCTCCCGCAAACAGTGTACCCCCTACCGAGCAGCGATCTAGCAGAAATGTTAATGAGCAGAAGGGTAACCGACCCAATATTCGAGATGGTTTCATTAGACCCTCTTCCATTCCCCTGAAGGTTGCGAACAATGCACACGCTCCTAGTGATGCTGAGTCCTTCTATGTTACTCCTTTCGCGCCTGATCAGCATGAGGATGAGGTTAAAAAATATGTTATTGAAATTTCGAATGCAGACCCGTCTTCGGTAATTGTGACTAAGCTAGTCCCCCGCGGAAAAAACATAGAAGATCTGTCTTTTGTTTCTTTCAAAATCACGGTATGCAAAACTGTTTCGAGAGCGGTTGGTGATTCTTGGTATTGGCCAGATGGTATTACAGTGAGAGCATTTGAACCCAATCCAAAAAATGGAGTTGCCGCCCGACTTCCGACCATGTCGTAATAGGAAATGAAATCTCTCCAGCACTGCTTTTAGTTCACTCGGGACGTGCAACGTTCCCTGTCTTGTCAGGTAAACTTTTGAACGGTATATGTCCCGCCGAAGCTTTGCAAGATGCTCCACATAATTTAAATGGAAGCTCAATGTTTCAGCCCCATGATCACCTCGATTCCTTCACACCCCTCGATTCATCTTTCTCGGTTAACTGCACGACGTTTCCTGTGCTGTCAGGTAATCTCTTGAACGGTATATGTCCCGCCGAAGTTTTACTAGATACTGCACCAATTTTGAATGGAGGATCGATTTTCCAGTCCCGTGATAATCCTGTGGCCCAAACAGAAGGTTTCCCTGACAAGCGCTTCGTTTCAACTGGTCTTAACCACTTCTCGTCATCTGCTCCCCGGGGACTAGTAACGTTCCCTGTTCTATCAGGTAATGTTCTGAACAGTATATGTCCCGCCGAAGTCTCCACAGATCCTACACACAAATTGATTGGAGGTTCATCCTTCCAGTTCCGTGACAGATCAACAATTACCGCTAAGCAGCCAAATATTCCCTCCACAACAACTGTACCTGTACCTCCCGATGACCTGGGGAACACATATCCTTTAGCCGCTATTACTGTTTTACCAGGTATTAGTAACAGTAGTATATGTCCGGCCGAACCCGGGAAGGATACTGCACCTTACCTGAACAGTGATTCTCGATTGCAGTCTGACAGTACAACTACGAATGTATCAGCAGCGATTCGTTTCTCGTCGGCATCGTCTACATCCACTTCTTTTGAAAATGGGCAACTGCCTATTTCTGATCAGAACGCTGTTTCAAGTCGCAGAACATACCACTTGGCATCACTTCCTGCCGTGTCAGGTAAGCTCTACAGTGGTATATGTCCTGCCGAGGCCAGGGATGATACTGCACCAAATAAGAATGAATTTCCCCCATTCCAGTTTACATCTACTGCTCGTGTTTGCTCAGATGCCACAGATACATCGTCGGAACCGAAACCCCGATGCTCTTCGAAACATAATCAGAATCTGCGTATTTACTACCAGAATGTTCGCGGCTTACGGACTAAGATAGACAATTTCTATTTAGCAATCGTGGAGTCGAACTATGATGCTGTAGTCCTTACCGAAACGTGGCTGGATGAGCAAATCTATTCTGCACAGTTATTCGGAAACGAATACGTTGTATTCCGGAACGATCGCAACAAACTGAACAGTAAAAAGACCCGTGGCGGAGGTGTTTTAATTGCAGTACATAGCCGCCTGTGCTGCAGCCTCGAATCTGCCCCAATCAGCGCTTCTCTCGAACAACTTTGGGTGAAGATTAAACTACAAAACAGGTTGTTGAGCCTTGGTGTTCTGTACTTACCCCCGGACCGGAAATCAAGTTTAGAATGCATTGAAAGTCACCTAAGCTCAATTGGCACGGTGATGTCCCAACTAGATGAGAATAGCATTACTATGATTTTTGGTGATTATAACCAATCAGGCATAGTGTGGATTCAACAAAACAATGAACCTCCAGCAATCGATATACTCAAATCTAGGATATCTGATTCCTGTTCCACCCTCCTTGATGGATTTGAACAACATGGCCTGATACAAATCAACGATGTGCTGAATAGAAACTTTCGACTGTTGGATCTACTTTTGATAAACGAGGCAGCCCTTACTGAATGTACTGTGCAAGAATCAATTGACCCTCTAGTTGGTCTAGATGCTGATCACCCGGCACTGGAAGCGTGTGTTTGCTTGTCAGCGCCCATTATTTTCGAAAGCGTTGATGACACAAATAGCCTGGACTTCCGCAATGCAAATATTTCTGCGCTCAAAGAGACTCTTGCTCTAATTGACTGGCGTAATCTTGAAGTAATTTCGAATGTCGACGAAGCCGTGGATTTTTTTACTCAAGTAGTAAACCGCGCGATATCTACCAACGTTCCACTGCGAAGACCACCTCCTAAACCAGTTTGGGGCAATGCTCGTCTTCGTCATCTAAAACGATCTAGATCGTCTGCTCTCAGAAGATACTGCCAAAATCGTAATGCGTTCACGAAACGACTGTTCAATGAGGCCAGTAATGACTATCGATTGTACAACCGTTTCCTCTATCGACGATATACAAGGCGAACTCAAGAAAATCTCCGCTTGAATCCATCTCAATTCTGGTCATTCGTTAAATCTAAGAAGAAAGAAGAGGGCTTACCTGCTGAAATATATTTTGGAGACCGTCAAGCTCGGACATCTATCGATAAATGTAACCTCCTGGCTGATCATTTCAAGCAAGTATTTCGTAGTACTCCTGCTTCTGAGGCTCAAGTCAATAAGGCAATCCAGTATACTCCCTGCGACATGTTCAACCTTGATGCCCTTTCCGTTACTCCAGATCTAATCAAAGCAGCCATCATGAAAATAAAGTCATCTCATTCCATCGGTCCAGATGGTATTCCGCCGAGCATTCTGAAAAAGTGTTCTGATGAACTCGCCATTCCACTAGCAAGGATATTCAATCTCTCTTTTGAACAAGGCGTGTTTCCCAAGATATGGAAGTCCTCTTATATGTTCCCGGTTCACAAAAAAGGAGATAAACGTAACATAGAAAACTATCGTGGAATTACGTCACTCTGCGCCTGTTCTAAAGTGCTCGAGCTAATTGTGAATGACGCACTATTTGCTGCATGCAGGAACTACATTTCAGTTGACCAACATGGCTTCTACCCGAAAAGATCAATTTGCACCAACCTTATTCCTTTTACGTCGATGTGCCTGCGGAATTTGGAAATCGGAAAACAAGTAGACGTCGTGTATACTGATCTGAAAGCAGCATTCGATCGGGTTGACCATGCCATTCTGCTTGCAAAGCTCGATAAGCTCGGCGTCTCCGAAGGCATGATCAAATGGTTCAGATCTTACCTTACAAACCGTCTTCTCAGCGTGAAAATCGGAACCGATGTATCATACAGCTTCACAAACTTTTCAGGTGTCCCGCAAGGCAGCAATTTAGGACCCTTACTCTTCTCAATATTCTTAAATGATGTTGGAACGGTTCTCCCAACTGGGTACCGCTCGTTTTACGCTGATGACGTTAAGCTCTATGTTGTCGTCCGTTGCATTGAGGATTGCATACAGCTGCAGAATCTAATCAACAAATTCGAAATATGGTGTTCCGACAACTTTCTAACTCTGAGCGTCCAAAAATGCAGTGTTATAACATTTCATCATAAGAAGAATCCAATAATGTACGATTACCAGATGAACAGTGAAAGTCTCCAACGTGTCTACAATGTTCGGGATCTTGGAATTTCGCTTGACGCCAGCCTAACGTTTAAGCAACACTACGCGGACATTATTGCAAAAGCGAACAGACAACTAGGATTTATGTTCAAGATTGCCGATGAATTCCATGACCCTTTGTGTCTCAAAGCCCTGTACTGTGCACTAGTACGCTCAATCCTGGAGTTTGGATCAGTCATTTGGTGCCCGTATCATTCAAATTGGATCGCGAGAATGGAAACCATACAACGAAAGTTTGTCCGTTATGCCTTGCGACGTCTTCCCTGGAATGATCCAGCGAATCTTCCCTCTTATGAAGAGCGTTGTCATCTACTGGGTCTTGAAACACTCGAGCAGCGACGAACTATAGCACAGGCAATGTTTGTCGCAAAAATGTTAGCTGGCGGTATTGACTGTCCTGAAATATTAGGTCAACTCAACATCTACGCACCCGAAAGAATCCTACGTACCAGAAATTTTTTGCAACTCGAGAACCGGTCAGTGGACTACGGGATTTACGACCCGATCCGCTTCATGTCGGCACGATTCAACGAATTCTACCACTTGTTCGACTTCCACGAAACTTCAACCACCCAGTTTCGCAACCGGATTCGACGTGAAATGCTGGAACAGCAGCGTCAATAGAACCAATTACTCACTATTGGTCAGGTGAGTCTCTGTCCAATTGCTTTACTGTTTATGTTTTGTGCTGTACCTGTTGTTTTTTCTCGGTTGTTCCACGTTACCATTACGTTCATCGAGCGGCCTTCGCACCAAGGAATTTGCGGCCTTCGCACTTGGGATTTGCTGAATGTTGTACTGCCAGATGTTCAGTTTTAAAGTGTCTCTGTTTAGTTTTTAATTTGTTTACGATTAAGTTCCAATATGTTTGTTATTTTAATTTTTGACTAGTTTGTAAGCCTAATTCATTGTTAAATTTAAAAAGATATGGGGTTTTTGCGCTTTCTTGTTCTCGGCATAATGTGGCTGGCTCAAGGAAGCTTTTCCCCATCCTATTCATTAAGACCACAAAGGTCAGATGAAGTAAACAAATAAATACAAATACAAATACAAATCTTCAACGAATGATGGTCTCACCGACTCTCGGTACCTCAACGATTATTGACACCCAGTGATTGAAATACGAGCCACGCCAAGGGCTAAAAGTCTCTATAATGAAGACAAATCAATCAATCAATACGAGCCACAGCTATGTGAGAAGGCATCGAATGCAAAAGCAGTTAAGCTCTCTTGAAATGTTGGTACCGATATTTCGTCTCTCATCATCGTCATCTCTAATCATCATCTCGCATTCCTTATTTTTCATCCCTCATTTTTCATCTCTCATCTCTCATCTGTCATCATCATCATCTCTTCTTTACTCATCATCATCTTTCATCTCTGATGATAATTTTTCGCCTCAAATTTCTCATCTCTCAGAATCATCATGATCATCATCACCATCTCTCAATATAATCATTTTCGTAGAGCGCTATCGACTGAAATTTTTTATAACCGGGGAAGTTTTTCGGCTTCACAATCATCAAACGCAATCAAACGACTAAATATCGTTCTTCATCCGACGTTTCGGTGTTTATCACACCTTCTTCAGGGGAGTCTACAAATAAAACGAGACATCATAAACAAATTATATTAAGCTAAATAGCATTAGACCTCACAAAACTCGCAATCGTTCTCGTTCTGCGGGCTCGGTTTTAGCATGAACCGTCTAAAATTTCCAAAAAGATGTTGACAAAAATCCTACAACAATATAAAATTACCTCTACACATTTTCACACATTTTCTCCCACTTGACAGAGGCTATACCTTCACTGGCCATCCAACGGTCATTTTGTCCATGTAACGATGGTGGTTATTGTTTGGACCTACATACATTGAATTTAAGCTCCTACACACAATCAAAAACAAACTCAAGAAACTCCACCACACACCAAACACACGACTAGGTAAAAGATTAGATCCACACCAGTTACCCCCACTCATTTCCCACTATTGATCTAAATAATATCCACCATCGTTATATGGACAAAATGTCCGTTGGATGGACAGTGAAGGTGTTTCCGAATTCAGATATTTTTGAAAAAATGTTTTTTTTGTTGTTCAGAGAGCATGTCAAATGATAGAAAATGTGTGAAAATGTGTAGAAGTAATTTTATAATTTTTGTAGAATTTTTGCCAACACCTTTTTGGAAATTGTAGCATTTAGCTTAATATAATTGGCTTATGATGTCTCGTTTTAATTCTAGAATCCCCCGAAGAAGGTCTAATGAACACCGAAACGTCGGATGAAGAACGGTATTTGCGTTTGATGACTGCGAACCCGAAAAACTTCCCTGGTTCCCTCATCTCTTTTCTCTCATCATCATCATCATCATCATCATCTCTCATCTCCAATATCTCATCTATGATCTCTAATCTCTTTTCTCTTACCTCTCATTTTTCATATATCATCTTTAATTCCTCATGTATCATCTGTCATCTTTTTTCTCTCACCTGTCATTATCATCATTATCATCGCTCATCTCTTTATTTTATCTCTCATCTGTCATCACTCATCATCATCATCTCTCAGCTCTCATCATTAGGGACAATGGAAATTCGCGATTTTGCGGAAGCCGCGAAATCCGCGAAATTGGGCAAGGGTCGCGAAATTTAAGAAATCCCACGAAATGCCGCGAAATCTGACAATATTTAGAAAATAAACTGAAAATTCCATCATTTTTCTGTAAATTACGTTTACGCCTCACAAAAACCAACCAAATTCTTCATTTTGCATGCAAAATCGGTGTTTTCTTCAACGATACGGTCAAAAATATGGAGCCGCGAAATTCACAATGTTGGCCCGCAAAATTTAAAAAATTTTGCAGCTAACTTCCATTGTCCCTGCTCATCATCATCATCATCATCATCATAGGCGCCAACTTGTGACGTAGTTGGGGGGGGGCGAAGCTCTTAAAAATTGGACAACATTCAAGTTTTTTTTGCTCAATGCACTAGTTTTCACGTGAATATGCCTAAATAAGCTGAACTGCGTCGGTATTTCCCGTATTTGATTGGTTTTGAGAGGCCTCGCCCCCCCCCCCCCCAACTACGTCACAAGTTGGCGCGTATGATCATCATCATCATCATCATCATCATCATCAACATCTCTCATTTATCATCATCATCTCTTATCTCTCATTTTTCATCTCTCATAGTTATTTGCTCTCATCTCTCACCATCATCTCTCATTTCTTATCTCTCATCTGTCACCACTCATCTTCATCATCATCATTATCATCATCATCATCATCATCATCATCCTCTCTCATCTATCACAATCAACATCACCATTGGCAAAGCCAGCATTATCTGTTTTCTTACTCACTCTCCTAAACATACACGAAAAAGAGAAAGATAGAAGAGGAGGCAGCTTGCCTCCTATTTCATTCCTTTCTTTCTCGTGTATGTTTAGGAGAGCGAGTAAGAAAAAAGAAAAAGCTGACTCTGCCAATGACCATCACCATCTTTCTTCTTTCCTCATTTCTCATCTCTGGTAATGATTTTTCATCTCTTATCTCTCATCTCTTTTCTGTCATTATCATCATCATTATGATCATCGTCACCATCCCTCATCATAATCTTCATTATCATCACAAACATCAGCATCACCATCTCTCGTCTCCTCATCATCATCTCTGATCTCCAATGGTGATTTTTCATCTCTTATCTCATCTCTCAACTTTATCATCACCAACATAATTATCGCCTCCATATCCCATCTCTAATCATCATCATCTCTCATCGGTTGTATACCATTTCACCGAAAACCATTTCGCGGAATTTTTTTTTCGCGTGTAACATTTCGCGGAATGCACCATTTCGCCGAATACCATTTCGCGGAACGACTTTTCGCGGAATGTACTGTTTCGCGGAATACCATTTCGCGGAATGTAATACTTTGCAAATAATAATGGACTAACACATTATTTTCTCTGCTAAACTTTACTAGCTCCATCACCGATTCATGCGCAATCATAATCACCTCAGCTCTACGATTGTACTAATTGATGTTAAATCTGTTACATTTCTGCACAAAAATTTACCTTCTTTGATTCGTAGGCTGTTCTTGAGAGTTCTGAACGTCAGGCCAAAAGCCATTTGGCCGAATGTCTTTAGGTCGAATGGAAATGCGGCCAAATAGACATTAGGAGCAATGACCAACAAGCCATCGTTGTCACATAAGTTGTAATTTCAAGCGCTTATATTGCTAACTCTTTCAGAGTTTTTGATTTCCTTAAAACAAGTCTGTTCTTTCCAGTAACGTTGTTGTTTGGCGACTGCATTGTAAAATTTTTCATCATTTACCTTCTTCTCTTCAAAGGCTGTTCATGTGGTGTGTAGTTTTTAATGATCAAATTGATATCTCTATAGGAGATTTGACCTTCTTTTGATAATAGGCTGTTCTTTCAAGTTTACTGTTAAAAATGTTGGCTAGTGACCGAACTTATAACTTATATGAGATTTTTCATTCTGTCAAAAATAGGGTGATATTTGGAGATGCTGGGTCATTAGGCCGAAGGCCATTAGGCCGAAGGTCATTAGGCCGAATGGTCATTAGGCCGAATGGTGATTAGGCCGAATGGTCATCAGGACGAATTGAAAGTTTGCCGTTGTTTTTACCTTTTCCAACAATTTTTTGCCAAAAACTAGTTTAACAATGAAACTAGAAAGAATAGCCTATGTTTTAAAGAAGGAAAAATGTATGAATTAAATATCAGCAGTTTCAGCGCCAAAAACTATTTTAGCAATGATACTAGAAAGAACAGCCTATATTTAAAAGAAGGAAAATTTCATGGGTAAACTATCAGTAGATTCAGCATCAATAAAGTATCTTCGTACCTATCACACGATACACACATGCAAAATGGTCATTTGCAGAGGAAGCTCTCAGTTAATAACTGTGGAAGTGTTCATAGAAGCAGGCTTTGTCGCAGTGGGGACGTTACGGCAAGAAGAAGACCCAATGACCATTCGGCCTGATGACCATTCGGCCTAATGACCATTCGGCCTAATGACCTTCGGCCGAATGGCCTGACACCATAATCGCACAATGCTAATTATGCTGTGGTTCGCAAACCCACTGAGTAGATGGCGGTAGTTAGTAAACGTCAAACTGGAGTAAAAACGATGAAAGCGCCATGAGCAAGCGATTTGCGAACTACAGAATATTTGAATAATCCGTTAAAAAGGGAAACGATGAGAAGTGAGTAGAGTGAGACGTCTGTTTGTCTGTGGTAACACTGCTGGTGAGTTTTTTGGTGGCCAGGCTGCTGACGTTAGAGAGTTATCCTTCTTTAAAACAAGGGCTGTTCATTCAAGTTGCACTGGAGTTATATATTGGCGGTCTTATTGCTAATTCTGTGGGAGATCTTTCGAGGCCTATTATCTTATTGATCTAACATCTATTCAACCCAATGATTGTTCGGCCCAACGACCATTCAGTGTAATATCCTTCGGTCTAATGACCTAGAATCATAATTCAGGAACTGAATCTGCTTATCAGCTTCAACACTTTCACCTTTATCGATTGAAAGCATTGTAAACATGCCAAAATGATGCTATTTGTAAACAGTGTGACCGCGTAACCCTTAAGCCAAGTAACACTTCTTAGAAATAACTTTACCAGATTTCTCATTTATTTGTTGTTTGTATGTTCTAACTAACTCAAACTGTTGTAATATATATTAGAAAAAAAATCTTAATTTTGTATTATATATGGTTTTTCCATCTTCCAAACAAACGCTGTTTTAACAGATATACTGTTATGTTCAATACGAAACTTTTCCTTCTTCTGATCAAAACTGTTCTTTCATAAATTGTATACATTATACTTATTTTGGCATACCTGCTAAATTAATATTATCAGAGAATTTTCCTTCTTTCATGCATAGGCTGATCTTTCAAAGTATACTGCTACAAAAAATAATTTTTGATATAAAGTATTTCATTTTTCATGTGTTAATTTGAATTTTGAATCTCATCATGATGTTGTGTCTCGATAAATTAAATTGTTTGCTCTTATTAACGATTTTCCGCGAAACGGTGCATTCCGCGAAATGGTTCATTCCGCCAAATGTCATTCCGCGAAATGTTACACCGCGAAAAGGAATTCCGCGAAATGGTTTTCGGCGAAATGTTATACAATCTCTCTCATCTCATTTCTTATCTCTCATCTCTCATCATCATAATCATTAGGATCGTCTCTCTTCGCCACTTTTCGCTTATCTCTTATATCATTTATCATTTATCATATATCATATCTCATCATCATCATCATCATCATCATCATCATCATTATCATCATGGTCATCACCATCTCGCATCTCTCATCATCAATTGCTCCAGGAATTCTGACCGGGGGAATTTTTGGAGCAATCCCTCGTGGGAATTCCTGAAGGAATACTATACAAGTTCACCATTTCTTACCTAGAAACCTTGAGCAGTTTCCCTCGGTGAATTCTACAATAGTTCTTTCCGAGAGTCCTCTAGCCATTTTTTCCTCAGCAATATCCAATATACAGTTTTTATATAAAATTGACCACAGCCACAGGACAGAAGCGAGAGTCAATTCTGTAGCCGCCTATGTGGCACTAAAGCAGCCAACCGAAGAACTTCGCTTGTGTTCTTCAGCGCTACGCGAAGAACATGGTGGCAAAAGAATCGTTTCCATCCAGTAGCACAAGCCAAACAATGCCAAAGAAGGTAACAACTGGACGACGACTCGCTGCTGCAAAGAAGGGCCGGGAATGAATTGAATAAATGTTGCCATGTCTTTACCATACCTACCGATGATGACGACTGCGATAGCAAATGGAACCAAAGTCCTGTGAATCCTAGATTGTCTCCTCCGAGTGGATAAAGATAGTGAAAACACAAGGGATGCAATTGAAATTCGGAATTGTACGGAGGCGAGAATGGATTTGCATCGGTTGTATACATTTAGGGGTAAACAAGTGTCACTTTCTGTGCGAAATGGCCTGCATGTATGCAGCAATTGTGAACCTAAAACCAAAGCCAGAAATTTCTGCTCAAGAAAAGAGCAACTCTACTCGGTAAATTCCTAAACAACGAAAATTTAAGTTCAAAACAAACCACCAGAAAAGTTGCCCTAGCCAACCATTGCATTGATGAGAGCTATTTTTCCAGGGATGCCCTGATGGTGGAACCAATCGCTTCGACGACACGAGGGCAGACAAGCGGATCCATCCCAAAAGTCACCGAGTCCATCCAGAGAGAGGACCGATCGATGGAGCGTACAATTTACAATATCCAAGTCCTGGCGGTGGCGACGCATGCGATGGAAGAGGGGAAACGAAAGGAACGGAAAATCCAGCGAACCAGCCGGCCAGCGGTTCGTGCAATGCAATGATGGAAACTTTGTTTGAAGAAAGTTGTTGTTTCGAAGAGAATCATTCTGGGAAGGTTTGGTTAGGGGTGGAGAACTGTGCTGACCGGAACGAGTACCGATCGGAGTGGATACGAGGACACTGGGAAGAGCGGCGTAAGCCCACAGGGCGGAGAAGCACAAATGCAACCAATAAAAGTTGTTTCCACTTTATTTAACTCGGATGGCTGGCTGGTTAGCTGGTGGATGGCAACAAGGAGGACGACTACGACGACGGATGCGATGATAGCGCAAACGGTTTTTAGACAACAGCGAGATACTACTCGGTCGGTCCGTGGATCGGTGATGTACAGCTAGGATTCCCAAATGGATGCGCTATGGTGCTTTCTCGGATAGTCCAGGAGTATGACGACGATGTGCGGGCAGCACACTACATACAATCAGGCGCACAGTCGATGGTATGTGCGATGTGGTTTGCTGATTGAGAGTATTTCCTTTGCGAGAAAAACGGGAGTAAACGGTGTCGCGTCGCGGTAGATGGAATCGATTTTGGAATAGCGCCGTTGTTCGATTTGGAGTTAGTGGTGCAAAATTTGTCTATTTATGCATTGATTGATTGAGGACGCGGGTTACCAGGATTCAAACAAAACTGCCACAAAGAGTGTTTGGAAGGCGTTTTTACTAGAGTAGATTTGTCCTTGGTTGATGCCCTTGCTTCCAAAAATTGTTATACTTTTCAGTAACATGCCAACCAGCATATTAAAAGATTCATATTATCTAATTTGAGTCCTCCCCGGAGCCACCATAGAAATTCCTCTAAATTCGTCACAGTTTCCTATCAAGTTTTTTCTATGTATCTCTTTTGGAACTTTATTCACATCCTCACAGACTTTTTGCTAAAATCTCATCTGGAAACAAGAAAGGATTCACATCCAAGATCCTCGTTGTCAGCTGTCCAACCCGTAGGAAGTTGATCGTTAATATTATCTTTTTTCTCGATCAGCCTAGATAGCTGTGTAGTGCCGGTAGTGATTGGCTCAACTGGATAACAATAGCACGATAGATCACTTATTCCAGTGGTAAGAGTCCACTAGTAGCGCGACCCCTTAATTCATGGTGGTGTACGACTTTGGCTTACCGTTCCTCGGACTGAATGGTTAGAGACGTCCAATAAAAACCTAATCACAAACGGGCCCCTTACTGCGCTAACCGGTGCAATGTTGCAGTGAACCTTGTATTCTTCCTAGAGAATCCAATGCACTTCTTCAGTCTCAAACTTGATGCTAAATAAGGGCGGGATAATGAAGATGTTGTTAATTATTTAGTTTCAATTTTCACCAATATGGTTTTGCATTATGCGATTGACACAGTGTATTCTGTATATCCTCGCCTTTGGCGTTTTCCAATCTATCATATTTTATTGCTACTGTTCTTTGTTGTGTTGTGATCGTTAAGAGTTTAATCTAGCCTAGTTTGGGTAGTGACTACGGTTAGGATAGCTCAGATCAATCTTCAGCATAAAAGAACAGCAGCGATCAACCTTTGCGGTCTTATGCAAAATGGTACCTGATTGACTACAATATTCGTTGGTCAGTCGGTTTTCTCGGTAGGGCGATGGAAGTGCGAGTGAAAAATCCGGGTTCAGAATCGCGCTACAATAATCGTAGATCAGTCGGTTTCCACGGTAGGGCGATGGAAACGCGAGCACGAAATCCGGGATCAGTGGTCATCGTGATCAAATAAATCATAATCGTGATGAAGACCGCGACGTGTATTTCCATATAACTAGTGGATCATATCACCTAACAGAGGTGGCTCCTAGATCCACACCTTACCCTACCCTACTAACCACCATTCCTTCCCGTGACAACTGTGGGGATGCTGTGGATTCCACGGTTTCTAGTAGCAACGGTTGTCGAACTAACATTCCTTCCCTTTCCTGATGACCGTAAGGACGTGGCCAGCGCCGTTATTGACTTTAAATAGCTGAACTCTCGAGTTGTGCACATTGAGAATGGTTAGCTAGTCCCAAGCTTTCACATTCATTGGCTCTCTGTGCAACTTCGATTGTTCTGGTCAATCACGGAGTAGCAACTACGATGTGTACGGTTATCTTTGCTTTGCTTTTGCTTTGCTTTGCTTATGCAAAATGGTACCTGATTGACTTAAGTCTAAGAACTTTACTTTCGTTAGGGGGATTTCTATCTAGAAAACCTTATGAAGCCAGTTTTTACTATTTTCAGTAAAAATGAAATGGCGAACTCGCGTGTCATGCCTCGAGCATGCTTGTTAACAATGCAATCGTTGCTACACTCATCTCTGAACTAACCGCCATAGATGTATGTGCTATCACAATTGATGTTTCTGTAGGAAATCTATAATCTATTGTTCTATTGTCACATAATGCGCAACAAAAACCTGTGCCGCCGTGACTCTTCTGTGACAAGTGTGTTACTTGGGTTGTGCCCATTGGAATATCCATGTGAATATCGGCTTAAACTCCTCCCCGGAGCCACCATAGAAATTCATCTAAATTCACCACAGGTTCCTATCAAGATTTTTTCCTTTGTATCTTTTCTCTGACTATACTAAAATCCACACAGGTATTTCGCTGGAATTTCATTTGAAAACTTGAAAGCATTCATAACCAGGATCCAGCGTCGCATCCTAGATCCCACTTTCAATAACATTCGATCGTATCGATCCATCGAAATCGATGCATTTAGGCTTAGGATTTTGCGATTTTGTCCACCATTTCGATCATTACTTTCGTTAGAGTAGTGTGCGGTAGTTCGGCAGCAGCAAAGTTTCGCGCGCTCGCTTTGCTAGATTTTTGCGATTTTCTTTCCCCTTCTCTCTGCGGGGCTCCGACGACGGGACGCCAAGCAGTCAGTAGTGTGCGGTAGTTCGGCAGCAGCAAAGTTTCGCGCGCTCGCTTTGCTAGATTTTTGCGATTTTCTTTCCCCTTCTCTCTGCGGGGCTCCGACGACGGGACGCCAAGCAGTCAGTAGTGTGCGGTAGTTCGGCAGCAGCAAAGTTTCGCGCGCTCGCTTTGCTAGATTTTTGCGATTTTTTTTTTCCTCTTCCCTCTGCGGGGCTCCGAAGACGGGACGAGTGTGCGCGCGCCGTGGTTCGAGTCGGTTCCGAATTTTTCGCTTCCCTTCGGCGCTAGTTTCCAATACACTTTTAGTTGATAATAAATATTTTCTTTCATTTTTTGCATTTACACAAAAGAGTGAAAAATGTTACTTCGGGTTCGCCGGTCGAGAAAAAATCCGGGCGCCGACAAGTGAGTCGCGTTCAGTGTATTTCTGTGTGGAATAGACTAAAGGTTTCTGCTCCCTAGTGGAGTGGAGACGCGCGATAGAATTTTCTTTTTGGCTAGTTCTTGCGTCGAAAAGTGGTCGGTTGTTAACGGCGGTTTGTGTATATTGATCCATTGTCAAATCATATCACCAACCATAGGTGACTCCCGGACTGACAATGTACCTTACCCTACTAACAAAAAATTCCTTCCTGAGACAAACGTGGAGATGCAGCGAGTCGCGGTCTTTATAACAACGTTTGTCTTACTAACATTCCCTTCCATCCTCGATGACCGTAAGGACGTGGCCGGCGCCGTTATTGACCTTATTAAAGTTGAGAGCTCTCGACCTGTGTACATTAAGAATAGTAAGCTAGTCCCAAGCCCTATTCATTGGTTCCTTGTGCAATTTCGATTGCTCTGGTCAATCACGGAGTAGCAACTACGAATTGTGCGGTCATCTATGCTCATGCTCATGCTCATGCTCATTTCGATCATTACTTTCGTTACTTCTTTTAACTTTGAGTAGTATTAGGTTCGCTGAAAAAAATCGATTTATATAAACCGATTTTCACGCCCCCAAACAAACGTCTCGATTTCGGAGAAATCATGTGTTTAAAGTATGTAGTAAAGATGACAAACTTACGATATATACCCTGCACGCTAATAAAGAAATTCGGAATCAGCAGATTCGCCAATCAAAATTTTCCAATTTCTACGCAACACCATTAGACGCGTAGCTGCTTATATCGTCCTATTAAGTGAGTAGTGAGCAAGCAGAAATCCCATATAAGCACTCTCAAGCTCTGACTGCCTTCCTTCCACGTAATTCCCAACATGGGCGGGCCGGGCCGGTAACCTACCTACACGCAGACCGACCCAAACATCAACAAAACAACAACCCCGACGAGATGGTTCATCTTTTCAGACGAATTTTCCCGTCCCAATTTTAATCTTTGCGAAATAATTTTCTCCTCTTCATCTGTCGATCCTCACCCAAAGACGACGACGGAAGCTTTCCCTTTGAAAACCCAGCCTCGCACTTGCCCCGATTTTTGTTTCTCTGCTTCGGCATTTCCGGTCTGTGCCTCACCGTCTTAACAGCAACAGCAGCAGCAGCCGAACATGAAAACGCTTTCTAAATCTTCCACGTAAATATTTGCTTATCTATAATCATATTTGTTTTCACTTTTCTCGCTCGCTCGCAATATTTCCTCTTCGGGGCCGTTTCATTTTTTTTTTTTTCCTCCCACATATTTGAGGATTTCGTTCCTCCCTCCGGCTCTGGACAGGGAGAGGGATGTTTTGTCTGCGTTAGGCTGGAGGATCGACAAGGACAATGATAATAGAAACGACAACAACAACAACAACAACAACAAGTTGCGTGAGAGGTATCCGGCGAAAAACGGACGTGTCCTACCTGAGAGAACTAAATTTTCTGTTGAAGCCTAAGCCTCCACCCAACCATCCGAGATCCAAGAATGTGGATGAGCGCGATGGCGTACGTGCATGCAGTACAAACAGAAAATGTGATAAATGATTGACTTGGGGAATCTATCTATCTATCTATCTATCTATCTATCTATCTATCTATCTATCTATCTATCTATCTATCTATCTATACATCTATCTGTGAGAAGCTGTTCAGCTTCTGTGAGAAACTCTTCAGCATCGGCGAAAAGCAGCTCAGCTTCTGTGAGAAGCTGCTCAGCTTCTGTGAGAAGCTGCTCAGCTTCTGTGAGAAGCTGCTCAGCTTCTGTGAGAAGCTGCTCAGCTTCTGTGAGAAGCTGCTCAGCTTCTGTGAGAAGCTGCTCAGCTTCTGTGAGAAGCTGCTCAGCTTCTGTGAGAAGCTGCTCAGCTTCTGTGAGAAGCTGCTCAGCTTCTGTGAGAAGCTGCTCAGCTTCTGTGAGAAGCTGCTCAGCTTCTGTGAGAAGCTGCTCATCAGCTTCTGTGAGAAGCTGCTCAGCTTCTGTGAGAAGATGCTCAGCTTCTGTGAGAAGATGCTCAGCTTCTGTGAGAAGCTGCTCAGCTTCTGTGAGAAGCTGCTCAGCTTCTGTGAGAAGCTGCTCAGCTTCTGTGAGAAGCTGCTCAGCTTCTGTGAGAAGCTGCTCAGCTTCTGTGAGAAGCTGCTCAGCTTCTGTGAGAAGCTGCTCAGCTTCTGTGAGAAGCTGCTCAGCTTCTGTGAGAAGCTGCTCAGCTTCTGTGAGAAGCTGCTCAGCTTCTGTGAGAAGCTGCTCAGCTTCTGTGAGAAGCTGCTCAGCTTCTGTGAGAAGCTGCTCAGCTTCTGTGAGAAGCTGCTCAGCTTCTGTGAGAAGCTATTCAGCCTCTGTGAGAATCTGTTCCGCTTCTGTGGGAAGCTGGTCTGCTTCTGTGAGAACCTGTTCAGCTTCTGTGAGAAGCGGTACAACTTCTGTGAGAAACTATTCACCTTCTGTGAGATGCTTTTTAGCTACTGTGAAAAATGAGTTTCAATTGCAGTAGTCTCACCATTCGATCGGAGGTCAACGCATCTCGAAGGCATCCAGTCAGTGAGTCAGTTTCGTTGGTCCTGCTTGGTTCATTCGTATGGCTTGACAGGACCATCATTTGCATCTATCTATCTATCTATCTATCTATCTATCTATCTATCTATCTATCTATCTATCTATCTATCTATCTATCTATCTATCTATCTATCTATCTATCTATCTATCTATCTATCTATCTATCTATCTATCTATCTATCTATCTATCTATCTATCTATCTATCTATCTATCTATCTATCTATCTATCTATCTATCTATCTATCTATCTATCTATCTATCTATCTATCTATCTATCTATCTATCTATCTATCTATCTATCTATCTATCTATCTATCTATCTATCTATCTATCTATCTATCTATCTATCTATCTATCTATCTATCTATCTATCTATCTATCTATCTATCTATCTATCTATCTATCTATCTATCTATCTATCTATCTATCTATCTATCTATCTATCTATCTATCTATCTATCTATCTATCTATCTATCTATCTATCTATCTATCTATCTATCTATCTATCTATCTATCTATCTATCTATCTATCTATCTATCTATCTATCTATCTATCTATCTATCTATCTATCTATCTATCTATCTATCTATCTATCTATCTATCTATCTATCTATCTATCTATCTATCTATCTATCTATCTATCTATCTATCTATCTATCTATCTATCTATCTATCTATCTATCTATCTATCTATCTATCTATCTATCTATCTATCTATCTATCTATCTATCTATCTATCTATCTATCTATCTATCTATCTATCTATCTATCTATCTATCTATCTATCTATCTATCTATCTATCTATCTATCTATCTATCTATCTATCTATCTATCTATCTATCTATCTATCTATCTATCTATCTATCTATCTATCTATCTATCTATCTATCTATCTATCTATCTATCTATCTATCTATCTATCTATCTATCTATCTATCTATCTATCTATCTATCTATCTATCTATCTATCTATCTATCTATCTATCTATCTATCTATCTATCTATCTATCTATCTATCTATCTATCTATCTATCTATCTATCTATCTATCTATCTATCTATCTATCTATCTATCTATCTATCTATCTATCTATCTATCTATCTATCTATCTATCTATCTATCTATCTATCTATCTATCTATCTATCTATCTATCTATCTATCTATCTATCTATCTATCTATCTATCTATCTATCTATCTATCTATCTATCTATCTATCTATCTATCTATCTATCTATCTATCTATCTATCTATCTATCTATCTATCTATCTATCTATCTATCTATCTATCTATCTATCTATCTATCTATCTATCTATCTATCTATCTATCTATCTATCTATCTATCTATCTATCTATCTATCTATCTATCTATCTATCTATCTATCTATCTATCTATCTATCTATCTATCTATCTATCTATCTATCTATCTATCTATCTATCTATCTATCTATCTATCTATCTATCTATCTATCTATCTATCTATCTATCTATCTATCTATCTATCTATCTATCTATCTATCTATCTATCTATCTATCTATCTATCTATCTATCTATCTATCTATCTATCTATCTATCTATCTATCTATCTATCTATCTATCTATCTATCTATCTATCTATCTATCTATCTATCTATCTATCTATCTATCTATCTATCTATCTATCTATCTATCTATCTATCTATCTATCTATCTATCTATCTATCTATCTATCTATCTATCTATCTATCTATCTATCTATCTATCTATCTATCTTTCTATCCACAGAGTGTGAAAGGAAAAAGAAATGCGAAAATTTCCAGGTGCTATTACACGCTGAATATGGAATATATATGACTATTTTTTCATGACAGTGTATCAGCCAAAGTCAATATTCGAGCACTACAAAATAAAAATGAACATATTTGATTTTTAACATGTGATAAAGTAAGCCTAAAAGTTGGTGTCAATAAATTGCACGCCCAATCGTCAAAACATTATATGGCTGAAATAATAAAAAAAATAAGCCTCAATTCGATGGAAAACCAGGTCATACTAATCCAGAGCCATGTAGTTTCACATACCAGATGAAAGATGAAATAAACACATGTATATGATGATATTGCGGAGAAAATTAAAAATTCCTTTTTATCAGATATGAAATTTGGCGACCTGTGTACTTTTCAGTGGTTTGAAAATTTTGATTATTCAGCCGCCGTCTTGTAAAGGTTTGTGACCACAAAGGATTTTTTTAATTACTTTTAAGGAAATTAGCCTGTTCGAGATCATGCAATGTTGAAATATAGATTGGTAAACGTCAAATAAATTAAAATGAGATTTGAAGTTGAAATCACTTTCGCCTTGTTTCCTGCCGCATACTGTATCTATCTATCTAATTTTGAAGAATCCAAACACATTTTTATGCAGATGTTTCTTCAATTCCTAAATGAAAATGTTGTAGATTTTTGGACTGGAACTATATTACTGACGTGTGGAAAAGCGAGTGAGTTTTCCCATGTTAGTGTTCTATGAGCACTTCCACAGTTATTAACTGCTTTAAAATTCCACCAATTTGTCTGGCACGTCCTGGGACTCCATGTGGATCAGCAATACCCAATTTAGAGATAGAAAGCATAGACCAAATATCTACAATCTACAACCAAAATTGATATTAATTATATTACTACTATCTAGCATGTCAAAAATCTTTACTATGCAAACAACCTCATGTAATACACATATCTACAACATACTTCACCACCAGAACACACATATTGAACACATATCCGCTTTACCAAGTGAACCGACCGACTGCAAATACAATAAATTTGATGTTTATCGACATCATAAAGCATTTAAAGCAGCGCGCAAGTACACATTCACTGCGAACCGAAGTGTCATCGAGACCACCGACCGTACGCCGCCACTTCGATCGGATTCGGCTCATAAAATTTACTTCTGACCTAGGACTAGATGTGAGCGAAAGCCGAAACCAAACTAGGAGCCAGCAGCCGCTCGATTCCTGATCCACAGATGGTTTAGTGCGGTTTCCGGAGTCCTATACTCAAACTCAACAACAGCCCACAGGTAGGCAGACAGGGTAAAAGTCACGCCGCACGCATCGAGACCCAGTCAGTAGAAGAGAATGTGTGTAGATTAGAAACGCATACCCTCGCTACCACAGTACAAACAATAGACACAGAAGTAAGCACTGTGCAATATGGTGAAACTGTTCACTGTGTAGAAAAACAAAATATCTTACGCTTGCACAGTGAGAAGCTGTTTAGCTTCGGCGAGAAGCGGTACAACTTCTGTGAGAAGCTGTTCATCGTCTGTGAGAAGCTTTTCAGCTTCTGTGAGAAGCTTTTCAGCTTCTGTGAGAAGCTTTTCAGCTTCTGTGAGAAGCTCTTCAGCTTCTGTGAGAAGCTCTTCAGCTTCTGTGAGAAGCTCTTCAGCTTCTGTGAGAAGCTCTTCAGCTTCTGTGAGAAGCTCTTCAGCTTCTGTGAGAAGCTCTTCAGCTTCTGTGAGAAGCTCTTCAGCTTCTGTGAGAAGCTCTTCAGCTTCTGTGAGAAGCTCTTCAGCTTCTGTGAGAAGCTCTTCAGCTTCTGTGAGAAGCTCTTCAGCTTCTGTGAGAAGCTCTTCAGCTTCTGTGAGAAGCTCTTCAGCTTCTGTGAGAAGCTCTTCAGCTTCTGTGAGAAGCTCTTCAGCTTCTGTGAGAAGCTCTTCAGCTTCTGTGAGAAGCTCTTCAGCTTCTGTGAGAAGCTCTTCAGCTTCTGTGAGAAGCTCTTCAGCTTCTGTGAGAAGGTCTTCAGCTTCTGTGAGAAGGTCTTCAGCTTCTGTGAGAAGCTCTTCAGCTTCTGTGAGAAGCTCTTCAGCTTCTGTGAGAAGCTCTTCAGCTTCTGTGAGAAGCTCTTCAGCTTCTGTGAGAAGCTCTTCAGCTTCTGTGAGAAGCTCTTCAGCTTCTGTGAGAAGCTCTTCAGCTTCTGTGAGAAGCTCTTCAGCTTCTGTGAGAAGCTCTTCAGCTTCTGTGAGAAGCTCTTCAGCTTCTGTGAGTAGCTCTTCAGCTTCTGTGAGAAGCTCTTCAGCTTCTGTGAGAAGCTCTTCAGCTTCTGTGAGAAGCTCTTCAGCTTCTGTGAGAAGCTCTTCAGCTTCTGTGAGAAGCTCTTCAGCTTCTGTGAGAAGCTCTTCAGCTTCTGTGAGAAGCTCTTCAGCTTCTGTGAGAAGCTCTTCAGCTTCTGTGAGAAGCTCTTCAGCTTCTGTGAGAAGCTCTTCAGCTTCTGTGAGAAGCTCTTCAGCTTCTGTGAGAAGCTCTTCAGCTTCTGTGAGAAGCTCTTCAGCTTCTGTGAGAAGCTCTTCAGCTTCTGTGAGAAGCTCTTCAGCTTCTGTGAGAAGCTCTTCAGCTTCTGTGAGAAGCTCTTCAGCTTCTGTGAGAAGCTCTTCAGCTTCTGTGAGAAGCTCTTCAGCTTCTGTGAGAAGCTCTTCAGCTTCTGTGAGAAGCTCTTCAGCTTCTGTGAGAAGCTCTTCAGCTTCTGTGAGAAGCTCTTCAGCTTCTGTGAGAAGCTCTTCAGCTTCTGTGAGAAGCTCTTCAGCTTCTGTGAGAAGCTCTTCAGCTTCTGTGAGAAGCTCTTCAGCTTCTGTGAGAAGCTCTTCAGCTTCTGTGAGAAGCTCTTCAGCTTCTGTGAGAAGCTCTTCAGCTTCTGTGAGAAGCTCTTCAGCTTCTGTGAGAAGCTCTTCAGCTTCTGTGAGAAGCTCTTCAGCTTCTGTGAGAAGCTCTTCAGCTTCTGTGAGAAGCTCTTCAGCTTCTGTGAGAAGCTCTTCAGCTTCTGTGAGAAGCTCTTCAGCTTCTGTGAGAAGCTCTTCAGCTTCTGTGAGAAGCTCTTCAGCTTCTGTGAGAAGCTCTTCAGCTTCTGTGAGAAGCTCTTCAGCTTCTGTGAGAAGCTCTTCAGCTTCTGTGAGAAGCTCTTCAGCTTCTGTGAGAAGCTCTTCAGCTTCTGTGAGAAGCTCTTCAGCTTCTGTGAGAAGCTCTTCAGCTTCTGTGAGAAGCTCTTCAGCTTCTGTGAGAAGCTCTTCAGCTTCTGTGAGAAGCTCTTCAGCTTCTGTGAGAAGCTCTTCAGCTTCTGTGAGAAGCTCTTCAGCTTCTGTGAGAAGCTCTTCAGCTTCTGTGAGAAGCTCTTCAGCTTCTGTGAGAAGCTCTTCAGCTTCTGTGAGAAGCTCTTCAGCTTCTGTGAGAAGCTCTTCAGCTTCTGTGAGAAGCTCTTCAGCTTCTGTGAGAAGCTCTTCAGCTTCTGTGAGAAGCTCTTCAGCTTCTGTGAGAAGCTCTTCAGCTTCTGTGAGAAGCTGTTCAGCTTCTGTGAGAAGCTGTTCAGCTTCTGTGAGAAGCTGTTCAGCTTCTGTGAGAAGCTGTTCAGCTTCTGGGAGAAGCTGTTCAGCTTCTGTGAGAAGCTGTTCAGCTTCTGTGAGAAGCTGTTCAGCTTCTGTGAGAAGCTGTTCAGCTTCTGTGAGAAGCTGTTCAGCTTCTGTGAGAAGCTGTTCAGCTTCTGTGAGAAGCTGTTCAGCTTCTGTGAGAAGCTGTTCAGCTTCTGTGAGAAGCTGTTCAGCTTCTGTGAGAAGCTGTTCAGCTTCTGTGAGAAGCTGTTCAGCTTCTGTGAGAAGCTGTTCAGCTTCTGTGAGAAGCTGTTCAGCTTCTGTGAGAAGCTGTTCAGCATCTGTGAGAAGCTGTTCAGCTTCTGTGAGAAGCTGTTCAGCTTCTGTGAGAAGCTGTTCAGCTTCTGTGAGAAGCTGTTCAGCTTCTGTGAGAAGCTGTTCAGCTTCTGTGAGAAGCTGTTCAGCTTCTGTGAGAAGCTGTTCAGCTTCTGTGAGAAGCTCTTCAGCTTCTGTGAGAAGCTCTTCAGCTTCTGTGAGAAGCTCTTCAGCTTCTGTAAGAAGCTGTTCAGCTTCTGTGAGAAGCTGTTCAGCTTCTGTGAGAAGCCGTTCAGATTCAGCGAGAAGCGGTACAACTTCTTTGAGAAGCTGTTCAGCTTCTGGGAGTAGCTGTTCAGCTTCTGGGGGAAGCTGTTCAGCTTCTGGGAGAAGCTGTTCAGCTTCTGGGAGAAGCTGTTCAGCTTCTGGGAGAAGCTGTTCAGCTTCTGGGAGAAGCTGTTCAGCTTCTGGGAGAAGCTGTTCAGCTTCTGGGAGAAGCTGTTCAGCTTCTGGGAGAAGCTGTTCAGCTTCTGGGAGAAGCTGTTCAGCTTCTGGGAGAAGCTGTTCAGCTTCTGTGAGAAGCTGTTCAGCTTCTGTGAGAAGCTGTTCAGCTTCTGTGAGAAGCTGTTCAGCTTCTGTGAGAAGCTGTTCAGCTTCTGTGAGAAGCTGTTCAGCTTCTGTGAGAAGCTGTTCAGCTTCTGTGAGAAGCTGTTCAGCTTCTGTGAGAAGCTGTTCAGCTTCTGTGAGAAGCTGTTCAGCTTCTGTGAGAAGCTGTTCAGCTTCTGTGAGAAGCTGTTCAGCTTCTGTGAGAAGCTGTTCAGCTTCTGTGAGAAGCTGTTCAGCTTCTGTGAGAAGCTGTTCAGCTTCTGTGAGAAGCTGTTCAGCTTCTGTGAGAAGCTTTTCAGCTTCTGTGAGAAGCTGTTCAGCTTCTGTGAGAAGCTGTTCAGCTTCTGTGAGAAGCTGTTCAGCTTCTGTGAGAAGCTGTTCAGCTTCTGTGAGAAGCTGTTCAGCTTCTGTGAGAAGCTGTTCAGCTTCTGTGAGAATCTTTTGGGCTTCTGTGTAAGAAGCTGTTCAACTTCTGTGAGAAGCTTCTTAGCCACTGTGAAAATTTAATTTCAATTACAGTAGTTTCATCCATTCCAATCGAAGTCAACACATCCCGAAGGCATTCAGTCAGTCAGTCAGTTGCGTTGGTCCTGCTTAGTTCATTCGTATCAGGTATCAGAAGGCCGGCTCCAGAGGCACGTTATCCTCCATTTGGGACATTTGTGCCATCACCAAAATAACAGCCTATTTCATCATCTACCTGAGGGAAAAGGAAGGAAAAAGGATTTGGATGGGGATAGGGACAGGTAGGGAAATAGGAAAAATACCCTGGAAGAGGGTACTAACGCACAAGCGTACCACAATGGGTTCAAACAGCGCCCTGAAAAGGGCACTGTAATAACGCATAAAGCGAAAGAGAGCCTATAGCTCTTTACCACAGCGGGTTAAGAACAACAGAATATCCTGAAGATTCAGGTTTCTGAAGTCAGTTTCACTTAATAAGTGTTTACCGAATACTCGGAAACGCAGTTGCGCGAAAACTGGACAGTTACATATCAAATGATACGAAGTTCCATAATCGGATTCACAGCTATCACAGGCAAATGAATCAGCTTGCTGAATATTCGCCATGTGATAGCTGAGTCGGCAGTGGCCAGTCAATGCTTTGACCAGCATGCTGCAATTCTGCTTAGACAGATCAGTTAGATACTTCGCCACCCGTAGAGATGGCTCAGCACTATACAATTTGGTTGGACGACATGACTCCAAACTATTCCAATATTGTCTGTGTTGAGTGACAGCCCAGGTGTGAATCTGAAGCTTAATCCAACACTTCGATATCGGAATAGCTGGCTCAGGGCCAATGAAGTCATGTGATGCTCCAGAGCGAGCTAACTCATCAGCCAATTCATTTCCAGCGATGGAAGAATGACCAGGTACCCATAGAAGGTGAACAGCGTTTGCTGAATTCAGCTCCTCGATTTGAGTTCGACAAGCGATAACTATCTTCGACCTGGAGTTGGCCGAAGCAAGTGCTTTAATAGCAGCCTGGCTATCTGAACAGAAGTATATTACTTTGCCCATTACGTGCTGCTGAAGTGCTGATTGCACTCCGCACATAAGAGCAAAGATTTCGGCCTGAAAAACGGTACAGTGTCTACCAAGTGAATAAGACTGATACAGCCTTAGCTCACGAGAATAAACACCAGCACCTGCTCGACCTTCGAGAAGGGAGCCGTCAGTGTAACATACGATGCCGTCTGAAATACTTCTTTCCAGATAACCAGATGTCCACTCTTCCCGGGAAGGGAATTTCGTGGAAAATGTCCTATATGGAAAATTACAAGCAATTGTAAGATCACTTGGAGCAAGGACAATTTTGTCCCAATTCACCAAAAGTGGAAACAACGAGGTGTGTGTTGAACTGCGGTTCACAGGAGTTTCCTCTAGTAGACCGAGTACCCGTAACCGGTAAGTGCAAGAAAGGGCTTCTTGTTTGAGATGAATGTGTAGTGGGGCAACGTCAAAGAGAACTTCTAGCGCTGCCGTAGGAGTTGAAGAGAACGCTCCAGACATCGCCATTAAGCACATCCTTTGGAGATGGCCTAATTTTGATTGGACCGTTCTCACTTCACCCTTTTGCCACCACACAAGACATCCATAAGCCAATATTGGCCGAACCACAGTTGTGTAAATCCATTTGATATACTTGGGTTTTAGACCCCAAGTTGTACCAAAAGTACGCCGGCATTGCCCGAAGGCCATACAAGCTTTCTTGATTCTGAACTCAATGTGAGGTGTCCAGGAAAGCTTGGAATCAAGAATGACTCCAACGTACTTTACCTGTTCAGTCACATCGATTTCAGAATCAAAGAGACGCAAAGGTCGAACGCCATTACGGTTTCGCCTTTCCGTGAAAAGAACAATAGATGTTTTACTCGGATTAACCGAAAGGCCATATTGGCGACACCAACCCTCAACTACCTGAAGGGCGTTTTGCATCAGGTCGAAAAGGGTGCTGATGCACATACCAACTAACAATGTTAGGTAGTCGTCGGCAAAACCATAAGTAGGAAAACCGCTATTATTGAGTTGCCTCAATAGCGTATCTGCTACGAGATTCCACAAAAGCGGTGATAAGACTCCCCCTTGGGGGCATCCACAAACACTCAATTTCCTAATCCCTGCTAGACGCAATGTCGAGAAGAGATATCGGTTTTTGAGCATTTGGTGAATCCAATTGGAAATCATTGGAGATATACCATGACTCCGTGCGGCTTCCAATATGGCATCGAAAGGCACGTTGTCAAAGGCACCCTCGATATCTAAGAAAACACCCAAACAAGATTGCTTTTGAGCGAATGCTTTCTCGATATCATAAACAACCTTGTGTAAAAGAGTCACAGTGGACTTACCAGATTGGTAGGCATGTTGGTTCACATGAAGAGGCACGTTGGCCAGATGAACATCACGGATATGATGATCCACAATGCGTTCTAAGCATTTCAGAAGAAAAGAGGTCAAACTGATAGGTCTGAAACTCTTTGCTTCTTCATACGACGCACGACCCACTTTCGGAATAAACTTTACAGTAATATCCCTCCAGGATTTGGGAATATACCCTGTAGCAAAACTGCAAACAAGTAGTTTTTTCAAAACATGTTTGAAATAATCAAATCCCTTCTGAAGCAAAATAGGATAAAT
Source organism: Aedes albopictus (assembly GCF_035046485.1). Lineage (NCBI taxonomy): Eukaryota > Metazoa > Arthropoda > Insecta > Diptera > Culicidae > Aedes > Aedes albopictus. The sequence continues at coordinate 311,972,619 of NC_085136.1, read as the reverse complement.
CCCATCTGCCCCAGGAGATTTGAAAGGAGCAAAGCTATTAAGAGCCCACTCAATCGATTCTATAGTTACAATACTCCGAGCCGAAGCTAAAGAATCATAACTACAAGAAAAGACATCAGGATCATCCGAAGATGTAATATCCACACATCTAGGGAAGTGTGTGCTGAATAAGCATTCCAGAACTTCCTCATCAGAGGAAGTCAGATCGCCATTTGGCAAACGAAGTTCGTTCACCCGGAAATCCTTAGATTTCGCAAGGATTTTGTTTAACCGACTGACTTCATTCAAGCTGGAAACATTTGTACAAAGTTTTTTCCAGCCGGATCGTTCAGCAGACCGAAGAGCTTTCTGGTAGGCCTTGCGAGCCGACCTGAAAGCCTCCGATCCAGCCGAACGTCGTCTGTTCCAACTCTTTCTGCATTGTTTCCTGAGCTTCGCCAGATCGCAGTTCCACCAAGGGATTCCTCTTGTGGTCTTCACAGACCGCAGAGGGCAGGCTTCTTCAAAAGCTTCCATGATGAAGGCCGTTGTAGTATCAACGGCATCATCTAAATCACTTGGAGTGTCAATTGATGGTGAGTATCCATGAAATTTGGCTGCAACCAAATCAGTATAAAGATCCCAGTTTGTTGACCGAGGATTCCCGAAACGCAATGTTTGCGAAGTAACATTTAAATGTTCAAAAAAGATATAGCGATGGTCAGATAAAGATTCTTCATCTGACACATGCCAATTGGTCAGCTCGTGACTAATTCTGCTAGAGCAAAGCGTTATATCTAACACTTCCTCTCTAGCAGATACCATGAAGGTTGGGCGGTTGCCTATGTTAAGTAATGCAAGATCTGTACTACTTAAGTACTCCATCAAACTGGAGCCTCTCAAGTTAATGTCTGAGCTGCCCCAGATGATATGGTGAGCATTAGCATCACTGCCAACAATTAGCGGAAGGCCTTTTGAAGTGCAGTATGCGATGACTTGTTTGAAAGCATCCGTAGGGGATGGTTCATCATGTGGTAAATACACAGAACAATAGACGTATTTCCTGTTGAGGTTTCCAACAGATACATCAATTGTGATAGCACATACATCTCTGGTGGTTAGTTCAGAGATGAGTGTAGCAACTATTGCGTTGTTGACAAGCACACAGGCTCGAGGCATGACACGCGAGTTTGCCATTTCATGTTTACTGAAAGTGGCAAACACCGGGTTCACAAGGTTTCCTAGATAGAAATTTCCCTTACGAAAGTAAGGTTCTTGTACCAAGGCCACTTGGGCTGTACCATTTTGCATAAGTCTGCAAAGATTGATCGTTGCTGTTCTTTTATGCTGAAGATTGATCTGAGCTATCCTAACCGTAGCCTGGGTAGTGGTAACTAGGTAAGATTAAACTCTTCGCAACAGCAGCACAACAAAGAACAGCAACAATAAAACCAAATCGGTATCGATTGGAAAACGCCAAAGGCGAGGATACACAGAATACACTGTGTAAATCGCATAATGCGAAACCATATAGGTGAAAATTTAAACTAATTAACAACATCTTCATAATCCCGCCCTTATTTAGCCTCAAGTGAGACTAAAGAAGGGCAGCTGATTGTCTCGGAGAAACACAAGGTCCACTGCACCATTGCTCCGGTTAGCGCAGTAAGGGCTACATACTGTGGAGGGCGCCCTGGTACTCCACAGGCTCCGTTAGCGGTTAGGTTTTTATTAGACCCCCCTAGCCATTCATTCCTAGGCACGGTAAGCATAAAGCCGCATCACACCTAGACCTGTGCGCCGCCGCGCCACGCCGCCGCCGCCGACACTTTTTGTCCCACGCCGACGCCGATCGAGGTATCGGCGGCGCGCCATACGCCGCTGTTTGTCACGCCGCCGATTTTCATTTTTCGCGCCGGTGATCAGTGCACGAACAAAATTAAGTTTATATAAAGTTAAGATAAAAAAAATCTCACGATCACTATCATAAGAGTTTGATTACAATTACTGATTTCCTAACTCTTAGAGCACACATTCACATCTCTTCAGAAGCTTCTTCAGAGAATCTTCCAGAAGGAGTCAGTGATGCCTTCTGGAGATCCACCTAGGATTCCTCCAGAAAAATCTTCAGGGATGCCTCCAGGATGTTTTTTTTCTGAAGATCTCTCAGGAAGATCTCGGCAGGAGTACTTTCAAAAATTATTTTAGGAGAATTTAGGGATGCCTGCTAGAGTCACATCAGAGATTCATCCAGAAGATCCTTCAGGAATTCTCACAGGAGGTCCTTCAGAGATTAGTCTGAGAGTACCTCCAGGAATTCATACAGGAGTGTTTCTAGGATCTAGTCCAGGAGTTCCCTCAGAGATTCCTACAGGAGATCCATCAGAAATTCCTGGAATTTGTTCAAGAATCGCTCCTGAATATCCTTCGGGGATTCCTCTTGGAATTACTTCGGGATGCCTCAAGAATAATTTGCAGAGATTCTTTCAGGAGTTCTTCAAGGATTGCTCCAGAATTTCCTTCGGTGATCTCTCCAGGAGTTCGCTCAGGTGTTTCCCTAATAGCTCCAGGAGGATTCAGGGATGCCTCCTTGTGTTCATTAGGATGTCCTTCAGAAGTTCCCTAAGCTATTTTAACGGGAGTTCGTTCAGGTATCCTTCTACCTTTAAATATTCTTTCAGGAATTCATAAATGCCACCTGAAGATCCACCAAGAATCCCTTGAGAAGTTTTTTCAGGAATTCCCGCAGGAAGTCTCTAGAAATTTGATTAGGAGTTCCTGCAGGGATTCCTTCTGAAGTACCATTAGAAATTCCTACAGAAGTTCTTTCCAGGGATCGCTCCTGGGGTTCTTTCAAATTGAAGATTGAGATTGAGATTTTTTCAGAAAGACTCACGGATGCTCACGGACACAAGATTCAGGGAATCTTGTAAAGACTGGACTCGAAAAAAAATGAGACACAAAGAATAATGTATAACTTTTGATTGCGTGCACAAAATAGCTGTTTTTTTACCAGGAATAGTACATTATGTGTAGCTAATACCATAAAAATTTCATCAAAATCGGTTAAGTGTTGGCGGAGATATCGTCGAAACAAGAGACTTATCATTTAAGAATCTTGAGCCAAATAAATACTTTAAAAAATATCACAATTTTTACCAAAAACTGTAGAGCCAAAAATACTGAACCGATTTTAATCAAAATTTTTCTATACAAAAAGTATGTATTTCAAAATTTCATTTAATTTGATTTGACCTTTAAAAAGTGACTGTGTTGCCAATACTACAGTCAAAATAATGCACACTGATTTTATAATGTTGAAAAGTGCCCAAAATTTGAAAACCCCGTTTTTTTGTTTGAATTGTTAAAATAAAAGTACTGAACCGATTATAATGAAATTTTCACCACTTACTATGACTTACTTGAAGAACTTACAGTCAAATTTTCAGACGTTTTGATGAGCTAACAACCAAGTTATAGTCCAAACAATTTTTAAAATGGAAGCCCAAAATTTCCAAAATCACATTTTATTGTATCGACAATATTTGCGCCAATACTGAACCGATTTTGATGAAATTTTTAGGACATTAGCTACACATAACATGCTATTCCTGGTTAAAAAATCAGCTGTTTTTGTGAACGCAATCAAAAGTTACACATTATTTTGAGTGTCTCATTTTTTCGAGTCCAGTCTTTAGGAGTTCCTTCAATAATTCCCTTAGGATTACAATCAGGCATATCTCCAGGATACTCTGAGTGATCTTTCATGGAGTTTCTACATAAAATTTTCAAGGATTTCCTTCTAAAATTCTTTAGAGAATACCTCCTGCAAATCCTTCCTCCTACCCAGAAAGATCCGCTGAAAATCCTTCGAGGATTCCGCCTGGAAATCCTGTGGATATTCCTACCGGAATTCCTTCGAGCATTCTCCTGGAATCCCTGCAGGAATTTCTCCTGTAATTTCTTCGGGGATTCCTCCTAGACTTCCTTCAAGGATTCCTTCTAATCTTCCGTCAAATCCCTTTGGTGGTTCCTCTTAGATTTTTTTCGAAGAATCCACCAGGATTCCTCATTGAATTCCTCCAGGGATTTCTTCTGCACTTCATTTAGGGATTCCTCTTGGATTTCCTGGATTTCTAGGAGGAGATTTCATTCAGGAATGTCTTCTGGAATTCCTTTGGGGATTCTTTTTGGAATTTCTTCGGGTATTCCTCCTAGACATCCTTCATGGATTCCTCCTTAAATTCTTTCGGGGCTTTCTCCTGATATTTTAACGTGGATTTCTCCTGAAATTTCTTCGGGTGTTCCTCCTGGAATTACTTTGATGATAAGAATTTCTTAGAATTTCTTCGGAGATTCTTCCTGGATTTGCTTCAGTGATTCCTTATGGAATTCCTTCGGGAGTCCTTCTGCAATTCCTTTGGGATTTCTTTCTGGAATTGCTTCAGTGATTTCTCTTGAAATTCCTTCAGAGTTTCCTCCTGGAATTCCTTGGGAGATTTTTTCTGGACTTCCTCTTGGAAATCCTTCGGAGATTCCTTCCAGTTTTCCTGTATGGGTTCCCTCCCGGGATTACTGCAGGGATTTCTCCTTTTATTTCTTCGGGGATTCCTCCAGGAATTCTCCCAGAAATCCCGTCGCATATTCCTGCTGAACCTCCTTCAGGGATTTCTCTTGGAATTAATTCGAAGATTCCTCCTTAAATTCCTTCGGGGATTCCTCCTGGAATTAATTCGAAGATTCCTCCTTTAATTCCTTCGGGGATTCCTTCTAGAGTTCCTTCGGGGATTCCTCCTGAAATTTCTACGGGAATTCCTCTTCGATTTTTTTTTCGGATATTTCTCCTGGACTTCTTTCGGGGTTTCCTCTTCCTCTTTCTGCGGGAACTCCTCCTAGAATTATTTCAGGTTTCTCATGGAATTCCTACGAGGATCCCTCCTGAATATTTTGCGATGGTTCCTCCTAGAAATACTTTGAGAATTTCTTCTCGAATTCTTAAAAAAATAAAAATCTGGAATTTCTTTGGGGATTCCTCCTGGACTTCCTTCATCAAATCCTCCTGGGTTTTTTTCGGGGATTCCTCTTGATACTCCGTAGTGGATTCCTCCTGGAGTTTCTTCGGGGATTCGTGATTCCTCCTAGATTTCCTTCGGAGATTCTGCCTTTCATTCTTTCAATAAATCCTCATGGAATCAGTCCTCCTGGAGTTCCTTCAGGATTCCCTTCTTGAATTTCTTCGGTGATTTCTAGAATTCCTTTGTGAATTTCTCTTGGTATTACAAGATTCTTTCTAGAGTTCCTTCGAGGATTCCTTTTTAATTTTTTTTGGAGATTCCTCTTCCACTTCCTATGGGGATTCGTCTTATTATTTCTTCGGGATTTTCTTTTTGAGAAATCCGCTTGTAATTCCTTGGGAGATTCCTCCCGAAATTCCTTCTGAGGTGACCTCTGGGATTCCTGCAGGGATTTCTCCTGTAATTTCTTCGCGGATTACTCCTAAAATTGATTCGGGGTTTTCTCCTGATCGGGGATTACTCCTGGAATTCCATTGGTGATTTCTCTTTTCTGGAATTCCTTCGGTGATTCGTCATAGAATTCTTTCGAGAATTTCTCCTGGAATTCTGTTGGGGATTTCTCTTGGAATTCCTTCGGGGATTCCTCCTGGAGTAATTTCTGGGATTCCTCTTAGAATTTCTTCGGGGTTTTTTTTTAGCGGTTTTTCCTTCGAGGATTCTTCCTTCGGAGATTTCTCCTGATATTTTGTAGGGGATTCCTTCTGGATTTCCTTCGGGATTCCATCTTGAAATTCCTAAGGTGATTTCTATTCGAATTTCTTCGGAGATTCCTTCTAGAATTCCTTCGGAGGTCCCTCACGAAATTCCTCCGGGGATTCCGCTTGGAATTCCTCCGGGGATTCGTCTTAGAATTCCTCCGGGGGTTCGTCTTAGAATTCCTCCGGGGATTCTTCCAATAGTTCCTTCGGAATTTCCTGCTGGAATACCTTATGGGATTCCTCCTGAAATTCCTTCAAGGATTCCTCATGGAAATCCTTCGGAAATTCCTCCTAGTATTCTCTCAGGATTTTTTGCTGAAATTCCTTCAGAGATTCCTTCTCAATATTTTTCGTTGATTCCTCCTTGAAATCATTTGGAGATTCCTTCTCGAAATTCTTTAGAAATTTCCGCTAGAATTGCGTCGGGGATTCCTCCTGGAATTCTTTTGAAAATTCCTGCTGTGTAGTTCCCTTGGGATCCCTGCTTGAATTCATTTGGGGAATCCTCCTAGAATTTCTTTCAAAAATTCGTCCTGGATTTCCTTCGGAAATTTCTCGAAAACTTCAATCAGGGATTTCTTCAGAATTTTCTGCAGAGATCTTTAAAAGAGAATGTTGAACCGCCAGAGATTCCTGCAGAAGTTTCTGCAGGGTTTCATACAGCAGTTCTTGCAGAGATTAGTCCAGAATTCTCTTCATGGATTTCTTCATGAGTTTCTCTCAGCCTCTCAAGATTCCTTCTGAGATTCCTCCCTGAAATCATTCGAGGATTCCCTAGTGTAAATAGTGTGACTTTATTATCCAATTTGATAGCTTCTGAAGATTCTGAGAAAACGAAAGTATAAACTGTAGCAAAATCAATATTTCATTGCCCTTCATTTGCAATAATGTTTACCCTAAACTCGAAACTGTCGCAAGTATTTCGGCTTCCCAAACTAATATAGTATTAAGGCAGTTAAAAATTTGAAAAATGTAAACAACGTAAAAACAAAAATGTACAAATTATTTCGGCTCATTTATGTCCTTCCCAACAAACATTTTAGCTGTACATGAGTGGAACAAAAATAACTCTTAAGCAAACTTTAGTTTAAGAAGCTGTTATTCAACTAGTTCTGTTTATTGGGATGTGGCGTCCAAGCCTTCCAAATAAACGAATAAGTAAAAAAATCGCAATATGTCTAATCACGCAGTGACGAACCCGAACAGAAATAAAAAGGTATTCACTTCAACGTAATAGACACGTAATAACGTGATGACAAAATCAATGGTTATGAAAAAGCTCAGACTACAAATTCAAGAGCGTAATGACAACTTTTTTGCTTTGCCAATATTTAAATCATGGTCAAATTTTGGTCACGCCGATTCACGCCGCCGCCGCCGCCGCCGAAAGCTGCCAACGGCGTCACGCCGATGACGCCGCCGCCGCCGGTCAAAAATGGCCCTCACGCCGCCGCCGAGCAAAATATAGTCGGCGCACAGGTCTAATCACACCATGAATTAGGGGTCACCTGTTGGTGGATTCTTACCACCGGAACAGGCGGTCCGTAGTGTTATTCTTAGCCAATTGAGACAATCGCTACCGACACTACACAGCTATCTAGGCTGATCGAGAAAAGAAGTTAATATTGATGATCAACTTCATACGGACTCGAACAGCCGACCAAGAAGCTGTTCAGCTTCTGGGAGAAGCTGTTCAGCTTCTGTGAGAAGCTGTTCAGCTTCTGTGAGAAGCTGTTCAGCTTCTGTGAGAAGCTGTTCAGCTTCTGTGAGAAGCTGTTCAGCTTCTGTGAGAAGCTGTTCAGCTTCTGTGAGAAGCTGTTCAGCTTCTGTGAGAAGCTGTTCAGCTTCTGTGAGAAGCTGTTCAGCTTCTGTGAGAAGCTGTTCAGCTTCTGTGAGAAGCTGTTCAGCTTCTGTGAGAAGCTGTTCAGCTTCTGTGAGAAGCTGTTCAGCTTCTGTGAGAAGCTGTTCAGCTTCTGTGAGAAGCTGTTCAGCTTCTGTGAGAAGCTGTTCAGCTTCTGTGAGAAGCTGTTCAGCTTCTGTGAGAAGCTGTTCAGCTTCTGTGAGAATCTGTTGGGCTTCTGTGTAAGAAGCTGTTCAACTTCTGTGAGAAGCTTCTTAGCCACTGTGAAAATTTAATTTCAATTACAGTAGTTTCATCCATTCCAATCGAAGTCAACACATCCCGAAGGCATTCAGTCAGTCAGTCAGTTGCGTTGGTCCTGCTTAGTTCATTCGTATGGCTTGACATGCTCATCATTAGCACCGTTATCGTTGTTACTGTGTAGGTACCTGCTTTGGTAAGTAACAGAAAAGTAGAGACACAACTGAAAAAAGCGAAAAACAAAATCCTCCTCAGTCACCGTCTCAAACTGAGAATCCAGCTCTCGAGGCTACAAAAAACTCAGTTTCCCCGTATCACGCTTATATCAGTTTGTTGGCACGAAGTGTAGGGCGTCATCAGAGAGCGCTCTGGGCTAGGAAAACATATAACAAGCCCATGATTTAGAACCATCAACAAAGGGATCGAAGGGAAATTCTTAGAATGCGTAAATTGACGCTGTTCCTTATAATTGTTTTGAGACTGCATTTCTCGCAGAGTTTTGTTTAAATTGTATTAACTTCTCAATCTAATCACGCCTTCGGGAAATGTCACGGGGGTGGTTTTCTCGCTTCTGATATGAGGAAGTTCTTCAGCATTCGTTTAATGTATTTATTTTTATGTGAAATGTTCAATGGAGTCTTAGAGCCTCTGCGAAAAGCTATCTTAGCTTCTCAACTTCTGTAAGAAGCTTTCTCATCTTCTTACAGAAGCTTTCTCAGCTTCTTGAGAAGCTTTCTCTGCTACTTTGAGAAGCATTCTCAGCTTTTTTGAGAAGCTATTTCAGCTTCTGTGAGATGCTTTCTTAGCTTCTGTGAGAAGCATTTTCAGTTTCTATGGGAAGCTTTCTCATTTTCTGTGAGAAGCTTTCTCAGCTTCTGTGAGAAGCTTTCTCAGCTTCTGTGAGAAGCTTTCTCAGCTTCTTTGCGAAGCCTTCTCAGCTTCTATGAGAAGCTTTCTCAGCTTCTGTGCGAAGCTTCTGCTTTCTCAATTTCTGTGAGAAGCTTTCTCAGCTTCTGTGAGAAGCTTTCTCAGCTTCTGTAAGAAGCTTTCTCAGCTTCTATGAGAAGCTTTTTCAGCTTCTGTGAGAAGCTTTTTCAGCTTCTGTGAGAAACTCTCGGAGCTTCTGTGAGAATCTTTCTCAGCTTCTGTGAAAAGCCTTCTCACCTTCTATGAGAAGCTTTCCCAGCTGCTGTGAGTAACTTTCTCCAGTTTCTGAGACACAATTAGCCCCACCGGAACAACTTCACCAAACTTCACAGTACTCCCACCTAGCCAAACTCTCCAATAGATTACAATAACCGTGTACTGTTCCATATCGTCGTGTGCACTGTCCCAGCATTCGCTTGTTGAGTTTAGTTTAGAGTGCAAATTTGCACGCTAGGAATCCAGTAGAGAGAGGACCGCGATAACATGGACGACGACGACAACCACGTGGGAACCCATTCCACCTGGTATCCTGGTCGTCACCGTCCCGATATAGATTCATGCAAATGCCAAACCAACAATATGCACGGATTCAGTTGGATGTTCCGGACGGCGTCGTACTCGCTCATATGTATAGGTACCATCTACCTACAGTACAGTCAGTGTGAGCAGTCACACAGACTCTAGCTGGTGGAACCCTCTAATTGGACTATTTATAATCAAATCACGTATTTTATGCAGCGATATTATCATTTGGTTTATTACAACTGAACGGTCGGGTGAAACTACAAACTGGTTGGCGAGCGTTAGACCGTTTGGGTGAGGATCTTATAAGTATGTAAAGGATGCTGGGGACTTGATAGCCGTTTGAGCCAAACTCATACGAAAAAAAAAACTTTAAAAATCCTCCCAGGACTTGAGGAGCATCCTCTCAGGATTCTGAGAAGAATCCTCTCAGGATTCTGAGAAGAATCCTCTCAGGATTCTGAGAAGAATCCTCTCAGGATTCTGAAGAGAATCCTCTCAGGATTCTGAGAAGAATCCTCTCAGGATTCTGAGAAGAATCCTCTCAGGATTCTGAGAAGAATCCTTTTAGGATTCTGAGAAGAATCCTCTCAGGATTCTGAGAAGAATCCTCTCAGGATTCTGAGAAGAATCCTCTCAGGATTCTGAGAAGAATCCTCTCAGGATTCTGAGAAGAATCCTCTCAGGATTCTGAGAAGAATCCTCTCAGGATTCTGAGAAGAATCCTCTCAGGATTCTGAGAAGAATCCTCTCAGGATTCTGAGAAGAATCCTCTCAGGATTCTGAGAAGAATCCTCTCAGGATTCTGAGAAGAATCCTCTCAGGATTCTGAGAAGAATCCTCTCAGGATTCTGAGAAGAATCCTCTCAGGATTCTGAGAAGAATCCTCTCAGGATTCTGAGAAGAATCCTCTCAGGATTCTGAGAAGAATCCTCTCAGGATTCTGAGAAGAATCCTCTCAGGATTCTGAGAAGAATCCTCTCAGGATTCTAAGAAGAATCCTCTCAGGATTCTGAGTAGAATTCTCTCAGGATTCTGAGAAGAATCCTCTCAGGATTCTGAGAAGAATCCTCTCAGGATTCTGAGAAGAATCCTCTCAGGATTTTGTGAAGAATACTCTCAGGATTCTGAGAAGAATCCTCTCAGGATTTTGTGAGGAATCCTCTCAGGATTCTGAGAAAAATCCTCACAGGATTCTGAGAAGAATCCTCTCAGGATTCTCAGAAGAATCCTCTCAGGATTCTGAAGAGAATCCTCTCAGGATTCTGAAGAGAATCCTCTCAGGATTCTGAAGAGAATCCTCTCAGGATTCTGAGGAGAATCCTGTCAGGATTCTGAGGAAAATTCTGAGGCGAATCCTCTCAGGATTCTGAAGAGAATCCTCTCAGGATTCTGAAGAGAAACCTCTCAGGATTCTGAAGAGAATCCTCTCAGGAATCTGAGGAGAATCCTCTCAGGATTCTGAAGAGAATCCTCTCAGGATTCTGAAGAGAATCCTCTCAGGATTCTGGAGAGAATCCTCTCAGGATTCTGAAGAGAATCCTCTCAGGATTCTGAAGAGAATCCTCTCAGGATTCTGAAGAGAATCCTCTCAGGATTCTGAAGAGAATCCTCTCAGGATTCTTAAGAGAATCCTCTCAGGATTCTGAAGAGAATCCTCTCAGGATTCTGAAGAGAATCCTCTCAGGATTCTGAAGAGAATCCTCTCAGGATTCTGAAGAGAATCCTCTCAGGATTCTGAAGAGAATCCTCTCAGGATTCTGAAGAGAATCCTCTCAGGATTCTGAAGAGAATCCTCTCAGGATTCTGAAGAGAATCCTCTCAGGATTCTGAAGAGAATCCTCTCAGGATTCTGAAGAGAATCCTCTCAGGATTCTGAAGAAAATTCTCTCAGGATTCTGAAGAGAATCCTCTCAGGATTCTGAAGAGAATCCTCTCAGGATTCTGAAGAGAATCCTCTCAGGATTCTGAAGAGAATCCTCTCAGGATTCTGAAGAGAATCCTCTCAGGATTCTGAAGAGAATCCTCTCATGATTCTGAAGAGAATCCTCTCAGGATTCTGAAGAGAATCCTCTCAGGATTCTGAAGAGAATCCTCTCAGGATTCTGAAGAGAATCCTCTCAGGATTCTGAAGAGAATCCTCTCAGGATTCTGAAGAGAATCCTCTCAGGATTCTGAAGAGAATCCTCTCAGGATTCTGAAGAGAATCCTCTCAGGATTCTGAAGAAAATTCTCTCAGGATTCTGGAGATAATCCTCTCAGGATTCTTAAGAAAATCCTCTCAGGATTCTGAAGAGAATCCTCTCAGGATTCTTAAGAAAATCCTCTCAGGATTCTGAAGAGAATCCTCTCAGGATTCTGAAGAGAATACTCTCAGGATTCTGAAGAGAATCCTCTCAGGATTCTGAAGAGAATCCTCTCAGGATTCTGAAGAGAATCCTCTCAGGATTCTGAGGAGAATCCTCTCAGGATTCTGAAGAGAATCCTCTCAGGATTCTGAAGAGAATCCTCTCAGGATTCTGAAGAGAATCCTCTCAGGATTCTGAAGAGAATCCTCTCAGGATTCTGAAGAGAATCCTCTCAGGATTCTGAAGAGAATCCTCTCAGGATTCTGAAGATAATCCTCTCAGGATTCTGAAGAGAATCCTCTCAGGATTCTGAAGAGAATCCTCTCAGGATTCTGAAGAGAATCCTCTCAGGATTCTGAAGAGAATCCTCTCAGGATTCTGAAGAGAATCCTCTCAGGATTCTGAAGAGAATCCTCTCAGGATTCTGAAGAGAATCCTCTCAGGATTCTGAAGAGAATCCTCTCAGGATTCTGAAGAGAATCCTCTCAGGATTCTGAAGAGAATCCTCTCAGGATTCTGAAGAGAATCCTCTCAGGATTCTGAAGAGAATCCTCTCAGGATTCTGAAGAGAATCCTCTCAGGATTCTGAAGAGAATCCTCTCAGGATTCTGAAGAGAATCCTCTCAGGATTCTGAAGAGAATCCTCTCAGGATTCTGAAGAGAATCCTCTCAGGATTCTGACAAGAATCCTCTCAGGATTCTGAAGAGAATCCTCTCAGGATTCTGAAGAGAATCCTCTCAGGATTCTGAAGAGAATCCTCTCAGGATTCTGAAGAGAATCCTCTCAGGATTCTGAAGAGAATCCTCTCAGGATTCTGAAGAGAATCCTCTCAGGATTCTGAAGAGAATCCTCTCAGGATTCTGAAGAGAATCCTCTCAGGATTCTGAAGAGAATCCTCTCAGGATTCTGAAGAGAATCCTCTCAGGATTCTGAAGAGAATCCTTTCAGGATTCTGAACAGAATTCTTTCAGGATTCTGAAGAGAATCCTTTCAGGATTCTGAAGAGAATCCTGAGAGGACTCTGAAGAGAATCCTTTTAGGATTCTGAAGAGAATCCTTTCAGGATTCTGAAGAGAATCCTCTCAGGATTCTGAAGAGAATCCTTTCAGGATTCTGAAGAGAATTCTTTCAGGATTCTGAAGAGAATCCTTTCAGGATTCTGAAGAGAATCCTCTCAGGATTCTGAAGAGAATCCTCTCAGGATTCTGAAGAGAATCCTCTCAGGATTCTGAAGAGAATCCTCTCAGGATTCTGAAGAGAATCCTTTCAGGATTCTGAAGAGAATCCTTTCAGGATTCTGAAGAGAATCCTTTCAGGATTCTGAAGAGAATCCTCTCAGGATTCTGAAGAGAATCCTCTCAGGATTCTGAAGAGAATCCTCTCAGGATTCTGAAGAGAATCCTCTCAGGATTCTGAAGAGAATCCTCTCAGGATTCTGAAGAGAATCCTCTCAGGATTCTGAAGAGAATCCTCTCAGGATTCTGAAGAGAATCCTCTCAGGATTCTGAAGAGAATCCTCTCAGGATTCTGAAGAGAATCCTCTCAGGATTCTGAAGAGAATCCTCTCAGGATTCTGAAGAGAATCCTCTCAGGATTCTGAAGAGAATCCTCTCAGGATTCTGAAGAGAATCCTCTCAGGATTCTGAAGAGAATCCTCTCAGGATTCTGAAGAGAATCCTCTCAGGATTCTGAAGAGAATCCTCTCAGGATTCTGAAGAGAATCCTCTCAGGATTCTGAAGAGAATCCTCTCAGGATTCTGAAGAGAATCCTCTCAGGATTCTGAAGAGAATCCTCTCAGGATTCTGAAGAGAATCCTCTCAGGATTCTGAAGAGAATCCTCTCAGGATTCTGAAGAGAATCCTCTCAGGATTCTGAAGAGAATCCTTTCAGGATTCTGAAGAGAATCCTTTCAGGATTCTGAAGAGAATCCTTTCAGGATTCTGAAGAGAATCCTTTCAGGATTCTGAAGAGAATCCTTTCAGGATTCTGAAGAGAATCCTTTCAGGATTCTGAAGAGAATCCTTTCAGGATTCTGAAGAGAATCCTTTCAGGATTCTGAAGAGAATCCTTTCAGGATTCTGAAGAGAATCCTTTCAGGATTCTGAAGAGAATCCTTTCAGGATTCTGAAGAGAATCCTTTCAGGATTCTGAAGAGAATCCTTTCAGGATTCTGAAGAGAATCCTTTCAGGATTCTGAAGAGAATCCTTTCAGGATTCTGAAGAGAATCCTTTCAGGATTCTGAAAAGAATCCTTTCAGGAGGATTCTCCCCAGAATCCTCAGAGGATTCTCCAAGAATCCAGAGAGGTTTCCCACCAGAATCCAGAAAGGATTCTCCCCAAAATCCTGAGAGGATGCTCCGCAGAATCCTGAGAGGATTCTCCCCAGAATCCAGAGAGGATTCACCCCAGAATCATGAGAGGATTCTCCCCAGAATCCTGAGAGGATTCTCCCCAGAATCCTGAGAGGATTCTCCCCAGAATCCTGAGAGGATTCTCCCCAGAATCCTGAGAGGATTCTCCCCAGAATCCTGAGAGGATTCTCCCCAGAATCCTGAGAGGATTCTCCCCAGAATCCTGAGAGGATTCTCCCCAGAATCCTGAGAGGATTCTCCCCAGAATCCTGAGAGGATTCTCCCCAGAATCCTGAGTGGATTCTCCCCAGAATCCTGAGAGGATTCTCCCCAGAATCCTGAGAAGATTCTCCCTAAAATCCTGAGAGGATTCTCCCCAGAATCCTGAGAGGATTCTCCCCAGAATCCTGAGAGGGTTTCTCCAGAATCCTGAGTGGATTCTCCCCAGAATCCTGAGAGGATTCTCCCTAGAATCCTGAGAGGATTCTCCCCAGAATCCTGAGAGGATTCTCCCAAGAATCCTGAGAGGATTCTCCCAAGAATCCTGAGAGGATTCTCTTCAGAATCCTGAGAGGATTCTCCCCAGAATCTTGAGAGTATTCTCCCCAGAATCTTGAGAGGATTCTCCCCAGAATCCTGAAAGGATTCGCCCCAGAATCCTGAAAGGATTCTCCCCAGAATCCTGAGAGGATTCTCCCCAGAATCTTGAGAGGATTCTCCCCAGATTCCTGAGAGGATTCTCCCCAGAATCCTGAGAGGATTCTCCCCAGAATCCTGAGAGGATTCTTCCCAGAATCCTGAGAGGATTCTCCCCAGAATCCTGAGAGGATTCTCCCCAGAATCCTGAGAGGATTCTCTTCAGAATCCTGAGAGGATTCTCCCCAGAATCCTGAGAGGATTCTCCCCAGAATCCTGAGAGGATTCTCCCCAGAATCCTGAGAGGATTCTCCCCAGAATCCTAAAAGGATTCTCCCCAGATTTTTGAGAGGATTCTCCCCATGATCCTGAGAGGATTCTCCCCAGAATCCTGAGAGGATTTTCCCCAGATTCCTGAGAGAATTCTCCCCAGAATCCTGAGAGGATTCTCCCCAGAATCCTGAGAGGATTCTCCCCAGAATCCTGAGAGGATTCTCCCCAGAATCCTGAGAGGATTTTCCCCAGAATCCTGAGAGGATTTTCCCCAGAATCCTGAGAGGATTCTCCCCAGAATCCTGAGAGGATTCTCCCCAGAATCATGAGAGGATTCTCCCCAGAATACTGAGAGGATTCACCCCAGAATCCTAAGAGGATTCTCCCTAGAATTCTGAGAGGATCCTCCCCAGAATCCTGAGAGGATTCTCCATAGAATCCTGAGAGGGTTCTTCCCAGAATCCTGAGAGGATTCGTCCCAGAATCCTGAGAGGATTCTCCCCAGAATCCTGAGAGGATTTTCCTTAGAATCCTGAGAGAGTTCTTCCCAGAATCCTGAGAGGATTCGTCCCAGAATCCTGAGAGGATTCTCCCCAGAATCCTGAGAGGATTCTCCCCAGAGTCCTGAGAGGATTTTCCTTAGAATCCTGAGAGAGTTCTTCCCAGAATCCTGAGAGGATTCGTCCCAGAATCCTGAGAGGATTCTCCCCAGAATCCTGAGAGGATTCTCCCCAGAATCCTGAGAGGATTCTCCCCAGAATCCTGAGAGGATTTTCCCCAGAATCCTGAGAGGATTCTCCTTAGAATCCTGAGAGGGTTCTTCCCAGAATCCTGAGAGGATTCGTCCCAGAATCCTGAGAGGATTCTCCCCAGAATCCTGAGAGGATTCTCCCTAGAATCCTGAGAGGATTCTCCCCAGAATCCTGAGAGGATTCTCCCCAGAATCTTGAGAGTATTCTTCCCAGAATCTTGAGAGGATTCTCCCCAGAATCCTGAAAGGATTCGCCCCAGAATCCTGAAAGGATTCGGCCCAGAATCCTGAAAGGATTCTCCCCAGAATCCTGTGAGGATTCTCCCCAGAATCTTTAGAGGATTCTCTCCAGATTCCTGAAAGGATTCTCCCCAGAATCCTGAGAGGATTCTCCCCAGAATCCTGAGAGGATTCTCCCCAGAATCCTGAGAGGATTCTCCCCAGAATCCTGAGAGGATTCTCCCCAGAATCCTGAGAGGATTCTCCCCAGAATCCTGAGAGGATTTTCCCCAGAATCCTGAGAGGATTCTCCCGCAGAATCCTGAGAAGATTCTCCCCAGAATCCTGAGAAGATTCTCCCCAGAATCCTGAGAGGATTCTCCCCAGAATCCTGAGAGGATTCTCCCCAGAATACTGAGAGGATTCACCCCAGAATCCTAAGAGGATTCTCCCCAGAATTCTGAGAGGATTCTCCCCAGAATTCTGAGAGGATTCTCCTTAGAATCCTGAGAGGGTTCTTCCCAGAATCCTGAGAGGATTCGTCCCAGAATCCTGAGAGGATTCTCCCCAAAATCCTGAGAGGATTCTCCCCAGAATCCTGACAGGTTTCTCTCCAGAATTCTGACTTGACGGCAGTAAAGTCCGCTTGAAAAGACAATCAGAAACCTTTTTTTTAAGACTCCACTCTTTTTTAAACGGTTTTCACTTAATCCAAGTAAATGGAAATATTTCATTTGGATTTTTCCATTAAATTAATCATTAACGACGATAGGAAAACTATTGAAACTTTTATAAACACATCAAATCTAACCAGATTACTTCGTGATTAAAGGAAACCCCACCTTACCCTATTCGAAAAGAGACAGCGAGAGTCAACGCATTATTTTTAACCGTTCTTCCCCTGCAGTAGTTGACCACTGGCTGGATCGAGTGAATATGTTGCCCTGGAAACCCTAGTGTCCCTGATGATCCCATAACATCAGTAACTGTAGCAGAATCGGAATCAACCATTTTCCACTCGGTGGAGTTGGAACACAATCCTGCCAGTAGTCGGTGGTGTAGATCTCGACTTTCCGATATCGATTATCGTAATTTTATGGTCGGCAGACTCTTGAACTTGGACGGGAACATTTTGTTCCTCGCTGACAAAGTGCTGTGGCTGGATGTGCTGTGGTGCACATCTGCTACCACCTAGGTTTCATCTACTGACTGTCACAGCAGCCGCCGTTCCACGATAAGTTTATGTCGGTTGCCTTTAGTAACTGAACTAACTAACTGCAACCGAGAGAGGTTAGGATTTTTTAGATGAACCAACCGCACTCCCCGATCACAGTAGGTGGGTAATGAAAAAAGTTTTCCGTTCGTTTTGCTTTTTATTTCCCCCGCGCTCCGGTGGCTCCAGAGCAAAAAAGTAGACTCTGATTTTGCTGCGATTGTGCGGCTGCAAGGTGTAGATTGTTTTATTGTAGGGTGGTACGCTATTTGGTCAACGTCGACTAGGGACTTCGTTTATTCTCTTTTGTGCCATGCGTTTCACCTCCTTCTTGAAAGCTGAATAGCGCTGATAAGCTTTGGCGACTTTGGCTCCTCGCGTTTTCGCTCGCTCAATCTTGGGTTTCCTTAGCTTTACTATCCTGGTTTATACCATCTTTGATCCATTGTTTTAAGAATGATGCTCAAATAGGTCGAAACCAAGCCACCCCTCCTTAATTTTAATTTACGATCGCTGATAGCCGTGTCTCGCTGATTGCGTTTGCATCTGCACCACCACCAGGCAGGACCCCGATGATAACACCAGAGAACCCAGTTTTTCTGCCGCCTCGTCGCGGCATCGTGATGATAAGACAAAGTTTCTTCTAATATCGAAAAGTATAGGAATAAAGGTGTGGTGGGTAGGTAGATGGAACGCACCCTCCAGCCAAAACGGTGTGAAACGGTGAAACTGAAACTGACTGACTGGTTTGAACTCTTTTCGAGATTTAGACGCGCCGTCGCCATCCGCCACCACCACCCCCGCGACTAATTGAAAATGATTAAAATTCTGCGAGCCGGAATGCGTCGTCGTCGTCGGCGCTGGTTAGAAGGAATCTAATTAAACTTTGCGTTGGTGGGTTGTTTTTTTTTATCAGAGGTCGACTTCTTCTTCGTTGGCGCAGTAGGTATGGGATCGGATGGTTTATGATCAAAGCTCATCTCTGCCTCCGGTACGAGCTCGTATGCTGCAACAACGCGCGCCCTCGTGATGAACAGATGGCTTATTTAATTAGTTGGTGATTGATACTGAAACCGAAAAGAATAAACAAAATTTCATGCGTGGTGATTAAAACCAACTGGCTGGGTAATTATGCAAAATTGGTATTCATAAGTCGTGTATACATGATTGAATTACAACCTCAAAATGTATGAAAGAATCAATAAGTTTTAAAACGCTTTAACACCACATAAGCGATAGAGCTCTTGGGCTTTCTTCCCTTAACCGGATTCCAAAAGAATCCTGAACAAGATTCAAGAAGAATCGTGAGCAGGATTCCAGAAAAGTTCTGAGCCTTATTCCAGGAGAATCCTGAGAAGGATTCCAGAAGAATCCTGAGCTGGATTCCAGGAGAATCCTGAGCAGGATTCCAGGAGAATCCTGAGCAGGATTCCAGGAGAATCCTGAGCAGGATTCCAGGAGAATCCTGAGCAGGATTCCAGGAGAATCCTGAGCAGAATTCCAGGAGAATCCTGAGCAGGATTCCAGGAGAATCCTTAACAGGATCCCAGGAGAATCCTGAACAGGATTCCAGGAGAATCCTGAACAGGATTCCAGGAGAATCCTGAACAGGATTCCAGGAGAATCCTGAACAGGATTCCAGGAGAATCCTGAACAGGATTCCAGGAGAATCCTGAACAGGATTCCAGGAGAATCCTGAACAGGATTCCAGGAGAATCCTGAACAGGATTCCAGGAGAATCCTGAACAGGATTCCAGGAGAATCCTGAACAGGATTCCAGGAGAATCCTGAACAGGATTCCAGGAGAATCCTAAACAGGATTCCAGGAGAATCCTAAACAGGATTCCAGGAGAATCCTGAACAGGATTCCAGGAGAATCCTGAACAGGATTCCAGGAGAATCCTGAACAGGATTCCAGGAGAATCCTGAACAGGATTCCAGGAGAATCCTGAACAGGATTCCAGGAGAATCCTGAACAGGATTCCAGGAGAATCCTGAACAGGATTCCAGGAGAATCCTGAACAGGATTCCAGGAGAATCCTGAACAGGATTCCAGGAGAATCCTGAACAGGATTCCAGGAGAATCCTGAACAGGATTCCAGGAGAATCCTGAACAGGATTCCAGGAGAATCCTGAACAGGATTCCAGGAGAATCCTGAACAGGATTCCAGGAGAATCCTGAACAGGATTCCAGGAGAATCCTGAACAGGATTCCAGGAGAATCCTGAACAGGATTCCAGGAGAATCCTGAACAGGATTCCAGGAGAATCCTGAGCAGGATTCCAGGAGAATCCTGAGCAGGATTCCAGGAGAATCCTGAGCAGAATTCCAGGAGAATCCTGAGCAGGATTCCAGGAGAATCCTTAACAGGATCCCAGGAGAATCCTGAACAGGATTCCAGGAGAATCCTGAACAGGATTCCAGGAGAATCCTGAACAGGATTCCAGGAGAATCCTGAACAGGATTCCAGGAGAATCCTGAACAGGATTCCAGGAGAATCCTGAACAGGATTCCAGGAGAATCCTGAACAGGATTCCAGGAGAATCCTGAACAGGATTCCAGGAGAATCCTAAACAGGATTCCAGGAGAATCCTGAACAGGATTCCAGGAGAATCCTAAACAGGATTCCAGGAGAATCCTGAACAGGATTCCAGGAGAATCCTAAACAGGATTCCAGGAGAATCCTAAACAGGATTCCAGGAGAATCCTGAACAGGATTCCAGGAGAATCCTGAACAGGATTCCAGGAGAATCCTGAACAGGATTCCAGGAGAATCCTGAACAGGGTTCCAGGAGAATCCTGAACAGGATTCCAGGAGAATCCTGAACAGGATTCCAGGAGAATCCTGAACAGGATTCCAGGAGAATCCTGAACAGGATTCCAGGAGAATCCTGAACAGGATTCCAGGAGAATCCTGAACAGGATTCCAGGAGAATCCTGAACAGGATTCCAGGAGAATCCTGAACAGGATTCCAGGAGAATCCTGAACAGGATTCCAGGAGAATCCTGAACAGGATTCCAGGAGAATCCTGAGCAGGATTCCAGGAGAATTCTGAGCAGGATTCCAGGAGAATCCTGAGCAGGATTCCAGGAGAATTCTGAGCAGGATTCCAGGAGAATCCTGAGCAGGATTCCAGGAGAATCCTGAGCAGGATTCCAGGAGAATCCTGAGCAGGATTCCAGGAGAATCCTGAGCAGGATTCCAGGAGAATCCTGAGCAGGATTCCAGGAGAATCCTGAGCAGGATTCCAGGAGAATCCTGAGCAGGATTCCAGGAGAATCCTGAGCAGGATTCCAGGAGAATCCTGAGCAGGATTCCAGGAGAATCCTGAGCAGGATTCCAGGAGAATCCTGAGCAGGATTCCAGGAGAATCCTGAACAGGATTCCAGGAGAATCCTAAACAGGATTCCAGGAGAATCCTGAACAGGATTCCAGGAGAATCCTAAACAGGATTCCAGGAGAATCCTGAACAGGATTCCAGGAGAATCCTGAACAGGATTCCAGGAGAATCCTGAACAGGATTCCAGGAGAATCCTGAACAGGATTCCAGGAGAATCCTGAACAGGATTCCAGGAGAATCCTGAACAGGATTTCAGGAGAATCCTGAACAGGATTCCAGGAGAATCCTGAACAGGATTCCAGGAGAATCCTGAACAGGATTCCAGGAGAATCCTGAACAGGATTCCAGGAGAATCCTGAACAGGATTCCAGGAGAATCCTGAACAGGATTCCAGGAGAATCCTGAACAGGATTCCAGGAGAATCCTGAACAGGATTCCAGGAGAATCCTGAACAGGATTCCAGGAGAATCCTGAACAGGATTCCAGGAGAATCCTGAACAGGATTCCAGGAGAATCCTGAACAGGATTCCAGGAGAATCCTGAACAGGATTCCAGGAGAATCCTGAACAGGATTCCAGGAGAATCCTGAACAGGATTCCAGGAGAATCCTGAACAGGATTCCAGGACAATCCTGAACAGGATTCCAGGACAATCCTGAACAGGATTCCAGGACAATCCTGAACAGGATTCCAGGAGAATCCTGAACAGGATTCCAGGAGAATCCTGAACAGGATTCCAGGAGAATCCTGAACAGGATTCCAGGAGAATCCTGAACAGGATTCCAGGAGAATCCTGAACAGGATTCCAGGAGAATCCTGAACAGGATTCCAGGAGAATCCTGAACAGGATTCCAGGAGAATCCTGAACAGGATTCCAGGAGAATCCTGAACAGGATTCCAGGAGAATCCTGAACAGGATTCCAGGAGAATCCTGAACAGGATTCCAGGAGAATCCTGAACAGGATTCCAGGAGAATCCTGAACAGGATTCCAGGAGAATCCTGAACAGGATTCCAGGAGAATCCTGAACAGGATTCCAGGAGAATCCTGAACAGGATTCCAGGAGAATCCTGAACAGGATTCCAGGAGAATCCTGAACAGGATTCCAGGAGAATCCTGAACAGGATTCCAGGAGAATCCTGAACAGGATTCCAGGAGAATCCTGAACAGGATTCCAGGAGAATCCTGAACAGGATTCCAGGAGAATCCTGAACAGGATTCCAGGAGAATCCTGAACAGGATTCCAGGAGAATCCTGAACAGGATTCCAGGAGAATCCTGAACAGGATTCCAGGAGAATCCTGAACAGGATTCCAGGAGAATCCTGAACAGGATTCCAGGTGAATCCTGAACAGGATTCCAGGAGAATCCTGAACAGGATTCCAGGAGAATCCTGAGCAGGATTCCAGGAGAATCCTGAGCAGGATTCCAGGAGAATCCTGAGCAGGATTCCAGGAGAATCCTGAGCAGGATTCCAGGAGAATCCTGAGCAGGATTCCAGGAGAATCCTGAGCAGGATTCCAGGAGAATCCTGAGCAGGATTCCAGGAGAATCCTGAGCAGGATTCCAGGAGAATCCTGAGCAGGATTCCAGGAGAATCCTGAGCAGGATTCCAGGAGAATCCTGAGCAGGATTCCAGGAGAATCCTGAACAGGATTCCCGGAGAATCCTGAACAGGATTCCCGGAGAATCCTGAGCAGGATTCCAGGAGAATCCTGAACAGGATTCCAGGAGAATCCTGAACAGGATTCCAGGAGAATCCTGAACAGGATTCCAGGAGAATCCTGAACAGGATTCCAGGAGAATCCTGGACAGGATTCCAGGAGAATCCTGGACAGGATTCCAGGAGAATCCTGGACAGGATTCCAGGAGAATCCTGGACAGGATTCCAGGAGAATCCTGGACAGGATTCCAGGAGAATCCTGGACAGGATTCCAGGAGAATCCTGGACAGGATTCCAGGAGAATCCTGGACAGGATTCCAGGAGAATCCTGGACAGGATTCCAGGAGAATCCTGGACAGGATTCCAGGAGAATCCTGGACAGGATTCCAGGAGAATCCTGAACAGGATTCCAGGAGAATCCTGAACAGGATTCCAGGAGAATCCTGAACAGGATTCCAGGACAATCCTGAACAGGATTCCAGGAGAATCCTGAACAGGATTCCAGGAGAATCCTGAACAGGATTCCAGGAGAATCCTGAACAGGATTCCAGGAGAATCCTGAACAGGATTCCAGGAGAATCCTGAACAGGATTCCAGGAGAATCCTGAACAGGATTCCAGGAGAATCCTGAACAGGATTCCAGGAGAATCCTGAACAGGATTCCAGGAGAATCCTGAACAGGATTCCAGGAGAATCCTGAACAGGATTCCAGGAGAATCCTGAACAGGATTCCAGCAGAATCCTGAACAGGATTCCAAGAGAATCCTGAACAGGATTCCAAGAGAATCCTGAACAGGATTCCAGGAGAATCCTGAGCAGGATTCCAGGAGAATCCTGAACAGGATTCCAGGAGAATCCTGAACAGGATTCCAGGAGAATCCTGAACAAGATTCCAGGAGAATCCTGAACAGGATTCCAGGAGAATCCTGAACAGGATTCCAGGAGAATCCTGAACAGGATTCCAGGAGAATCCTGAACAGGGTTCCAGGAGAATCCTGAACAGGATTCCAGGAGAATCCTGAACAGGATTCCAGGAGAATCCTGAACAGGATTCCAGGAGAATCCTGAACAGGATTCCAGGAGAATCCTGAACAGGATTCCAGGAGAATCCTGAACAGGATTCCAGGAGAATCCTGAACAGGATTCCAGGAGAATCCTGAACAGGATTCCAGGAGAATCCTGAACAGGATTCCAGGAGAATCCTGAACAGGATTCCAGGAGAATCCTGAACAGGATTCCAGGAGAATCCTGAGCAGGATTCCAGGAGAATCCTGAACAGGATTCCAGGAGAATCCTGAACAGGATTCCAGGAGAATCCTGAACAGGATTCCAGGAGAATCCTGAACAGGATTCCAGGAGAATCCTGAACAGGATTCCAGGAGAATCCTGAACAGGATTCCAGGAGAATCCTGAACAGGATTCCAGGAGAATCCTGAACAGGATTCCAGGAGAATCCTGAACAGGATTCCAGGAGAATCCTGAACAGGATTCCAGGAGAATCCTGAACAGGATTCCAGGAGAATCCTGAACCGGATTCCAGGAGAATCCTGAACAGGATTCCGGGAGAATCCTGAACAGGATTCCGGGAGAATCCTGAACAGGATTCCGGGAGAATCCTGAACAGGATTCCGGGAGAATCCTGAACAGGATTCCGGGAGAATCCTGAACAGGATTCCGGGAGAATCCTGAACAGGATTCCGGGAGAATCCTGAACAGGATTCCGGGAGAATCCTGAACAGGATTCCGGGAGAATCCTGAACAGGATTCCGGGAGAATCCTGAACAGGATTCCGGGAGAATCCTGAACAGGATTCCGGGAGAATCCTGAACAGGATTCCGGGAGAATCCTGAACAGGATTCCGGGAGAATCCTGAACAGGATTCCGGGAGAATCCTGAACAGGATTCCGGGAGAATCCTGAACAGGATTCCGGGAGAATCCTGAACAGGATTCCGGGAGAATCCTGAACAGGATTCCGGGAGAATCCTGAACAGGATTCCGGGAGAATCCTGAACAGGATTCCGGGAGAATCCTGAACAGGATTCCGGGAGAATCCTGAACAGGATTCCGGGAGAATCCTGAACAGGATTCCGGGAGAATCCTGAACAGGATTCCGGGAGAATCCTGAACAGGATTCCGGGAGAATCCTGAACAGGATTCCGGGAGAATCCTGAACAGGATTCCGGGAGAATCCTGAACAGGATTCCGGGAGAATCCTGAACAGGATTCCGGGAGAATCCTGAACAGGATTCCGGGAGAATCCTGAACAGGATTCCGGGAGAATCCTGAACAGGATTCCGGGAGAATCCTGAACAGGATTCCGGGAGAATCCTGAACAGGATTCCGGGAGAATCCTGAACAGGATTCCGGGAGAATCCTGAACAGGATTCCGGGAGAATCCTGAACAGGATTCCGGGAGAATCCTGAACAGGATTCCGGGAGAATCCTGAACAGGATTCCGGGAGAATCCTGAACAGGATTCCGGGAGAATCCTGAACAGGATTCCGGGAGAATCCTGAACAGGATTCCGGGAGAATCCTGAACAGGATTCCGGGAGAATCCTGAACAGGATTCCGGGAGAATCCTGAACAGGATTCCGGGAGAATCCTGAACAGGATTCCGGGAGAATCCTGAACAGGATTCCGGGAGAATCCTGAACAGGATTCCGGGAGAATCCTGAACAGGATTCCGGGAGAATCCTGAACAGGATTCCGGGAGAATCCTGAACAGGATTCCGGGAGAATCCTGAACAGGATTCCGGGAGAATCCTGAACAGGATTCCGGGAGAATCCTGAACAGGATTCCGGGAGAATCCTGAACAGGATTCCGGGAGAATCCTGAACAGGATTCCGGGAGAATCCTGAACAGGATTCCGGGAGAATCCTGAACAGGATTCCGGGAGAATCCTGAACAGGATTCCGGGAGAATCCTGAACAGGATTCCGGGAGAGTCCTGACCAGGATTCCAGTGAAAAACTGTTTAATTGCCTGTATTTATTTTATTCATTCATCAGTAACGAAACACTACAAGACAAGACAGTTCTGAGATCCATGGAATATATTCCGACTCAACAAGCATAACAAGTAACAAATCATTCCGATGCGATTTACAACCACAATACAATGAATCCTCATTTCAATCACAAGCACCACCGCCGGAATGAAATCAAATTTCCAACCACTTCCAGCTCAGAACTCCCATCCTTAGAACTGGTGGAAACCCTTTCGACTGAGTACAATAACCCAATCCAGCAGCGAGCGACGAACACTTTCGGCGGCGTATCTACTTACGAGAATTTGCATTATAATACACAGCCAAACGACGACGTAGTCACTACTGCTGCCACCGCCGTGAACAACGCCCGCCACAACAAAAACACGAATTTCCAACCACATTATGATGAAGACTTGCTCCGTCGACAACGACAACTAGGCGAGCTGATCTCTTCCAGTCAGTCAGTCAGGCAGTGGCTGAGGAAATGCAATTTTCAAATTCAAATAAACGAGTCCTCCTATTGTGGGCCGCCAAACGACCGATTGATGGAGGGCGGAATGAAAAAAAAGTTGTTGGTTGACTTTGTCGCACGTGAAGATTTTTAGCTGCTTCTCGAGGTATATGATATATAATGTGGTACCGGTGGTAGGCAGTAGCAGCAGTTGAATTCCAGAAACAGGCAAGTTGACAGAATCTTGGTATTTTGGTTGAGGACTGATTTAAAGCAGGAGAAATCGTTGGTAAAAATACTGTAATTCTTTAATGTTAATAGAGAAACCTTATGTTTTCGAGCCTTGGCAGTCTTTCAGAGCAGCAAGAACATACATGCATACATACATACATTTATTTGTTCAACATCATTAAGACAAGACATATTCAACAATAGTACGCCACAATACTCGGTTTGTGGCTGCCGCTCTCCATCCTCGGTCGCGCCCAATGCTCGCCAAGTCACGCTCCACCTGGTCCGCCCATCGTGCTCTCTGCGCTCCACGCCTTCTTGTACCAACCGGATCAGTTGCAAACACCAGCTTTGCAGGGTTGTTGTCCGGCATTCTTGCAACATGCCCTGCCCACCGTGTCCTTCCTGCTTTGGCCACCTTCTGGATGCTGGGTTCGCCGTAAAGTGCAGCGAGAACGTGGTTCATCCTTCTCCGCCACACACCGTTCTCCTGCACACCGCCGAAGATCGTTTTTAGCATGCGTCGCTCGAAAACTCCGAGTGCTTGTAGGTCCTCCTCGAGCATGGTCCATGTCTCGTGCCCGTAGAGGATCACCGGTCTTATTAGCGTTTTGTACGCATTTGGTGCGTGGGTGAATCATTTTCGACCGCAGTTTCTTCTGGAGCCCGTAGAAGGCCCGACTTCGGCTGATGATGCGCCTCCGAATTTCACGGCTCACGTTGTTGTCAGCCGTCAGTAAGGATCCGAGATAGACGAATTCCTCCACCACCTCGAAGGTATCCCCGTCTATCGTAACATTACTACCCAGACGGATCCGGTCGTGTTCGGTTCCGCCTACCAGCATGTACTTTGTTTTTGAGGCATTCACCACCAGTCCGACCTTTACTGCTTCGCGTTTCAGGTGGGCGTACAGCTCTGCCACCGTTCCAAATGTTCTAGCGATAATGTCCATGTCGTCAGCAAAGCACACAAATTGACCGGATTTTGTGGAAATCGTTCCGCGGCTGTTGAGCCCGGCTAGTCGCATCACACCTTCCAGAGCGATGTTGAAGAGTAGGCATTAGAGTCCATCACCTTGTCGCAGTCCCCGGCGAGATTGGATAGTTCACCCGAAACACTTACGCAGTTTTTCACACCGTCCATCGTTGCTTTAATCAGTCTAGTCAGCTTCCCAGGAAAGCCGTTTTCGTCGAAGTCGATGAACAGGTGATGCGCTGGGACCTGGTATTCACGGAATTTCTGGAGGATTTGCCGTACGGTAAAGATCTGATCCGTTGTCGACCGGCCGTCGATGAAGCCAGCCTGATAACTTCCCACGAATATCCCACTATCATTTTAGGTGACAGACGACGGAAGATGATCTGGGATAGCACTTTGTAGGCAGCATTCAAAATAGTGATCGCCCTGAAGTTCTCACATTCCAAATGGTCGCCTTTCTTGTGAATGGGGCAGATTACCCCCTCCTTCCACTCCTCCGGTAGCTGTTCGGTTTCCCAGATCCTGACTATCAGCCGATGCAGACAGGTGGCCAACTTTTCTGGGCCCATCTTGATGAGTTCAGCTGCGATACAATCCTTACCAGCTGCTTTGTTGGTTTTGAGCTGGTGAATGGCATCCTTGACTTCCCTCAACGTGGGAGTTGGTTCTTTTTCTCTTTCTCCACACCGTTCAGGTGCTGATCGAAGTGCTGCTTCCACCTTTCGATCACCTCACGTCCGTCCGTCAAGAGGCCTCCATCTTTATCCCTGCATATTTCGGCTCGCGGCACGAAGCCGTTGCGGGATGCGTTGACCTTCTGATAGAACTTCCGTGTTTCTTGAGAACGGCACAGCAGTTCCATTTCTTCACACTCCGCTTCTTCCAGGCGGCGCTTTTTCTCCCGAAAGAGGCGGGTCTGCTGTTTCCGCTTCTGTTTGTAACGTCCCACGTTATGTCGAGTCCCTTGCTACAGCATTACCGCCCTCGCTGCGTTCTTTTCTTCTCTTCCAAAACCGTTCTGCACTCTTCGTCGAACCATTCGTTCCGTCGATTCCGTTCTACGTACCCGATGGTACTCTCTGCTGCGTCGTTGATGGCTGCTTTCACTGTACTCCAGCAGTCCTCTAGAGGGGCCTCATCGAGCTCGCCCTCGTCTGGCAACGCGGCTTCGAGATTCTGCGCGTATGCTAAGGCGACATCCGATTGCTTCAGTCGCTCTAGGTTGTACCGTAGCGGTCACCGGTACCGTACATTGTTGATGACGGAGAGTTTTGGGCGCAGTTTGACCATCACCAGATAGTGGTCGGAGTCGATGTTGGCGCCACGATAGGTCCTGACGTCGATAATGTCGGAGAAGTGCCGTCCGTCAATCAGAACGTGGTCGATTTGAGATTCCGTCTGCTGTGGTGATCTCCAGGTGTAACGATAAGGGAGGCTGTGTTGGAAAAAGGTGCTACGTATGGCCATATTTTTGGAGGCGGCGAAATCAATGAGTCGTAGGCCGTTTTCGTTCGTCTGCTGGTGGGCACGGAACTTACCAATCGTCGGTCTAAATTCCTCCTCCTGGCCTACCTGAGCGTTCAAATCTCCTATGATGATCTTGACGTCGTGGCTTGGGCAGCGATCGTACTCGCGTTCGAGCTGCGCCTAAAATGCATCCTTGTCATCATCAGTACTTCCGGAGTGTGGGCTGTGCACGTTTATTATGCTGAAGTTGAAGAATCGGCCCTTGATCCTCAACCTGCACATTCTTTCGTCGATCGGCCACCAACCGATCACGCGCCTCTGCATATCACCCATCACGATGAAAGCTGGTCCCAGCTCGCGTGTGTTGCCGCAGCTCTGGTAGATGGTATGATTACCTCTAAACGTTCGCACCATGGATCCTGTCCAACACACCTCCTGCAGCGCTACGATGCCGAACCCGCGGTCCTTCAGTAGATCGGCGAGTATGCGGGTGCTCCCAATGAAGTTGAGAGATCGGCAGTTCCACGTACCGAGTTTCCAATCGCAAGTCCTTTTTGTTCGCTGGGGTCGTTGCCGTTGGTCTCGGTTCGTATTATTCTGTTGCTGATTTTCCGTTACAATGGTTTTTTACGGCTGGCTCGTAGGGCCTGACACCAACCCCCTACTTTCCGGAGGACCATAGTGCACAGTTGAGCTTAGAGTCCTTCCCTGGCACTCGGACGTAGATCAGCCGCCCCTAACATGGGGATAAGACGCTGTTGGGAGCCGCTCCTCCTGGAGAACAGACGCTCAGGTTTGCCGAAGCAAACCCCCCCCCCCCCTTCTCTGTCAGCCTACGACCAAAGTTCCCACCGGGGTTGGTTACCCGATCTTCCCTAAGGTTGCTCATAGTTTCCGGCCGGTACCGCGTGGAGGTAGGGATAGGAGTTGCTGGGCAGAGGCTAGTGGATCACAATGGGATCTGAATTGCGCAGCATACCCAGCCTTTACCGTGCCAGCAGCAACAACAATATTGCCTCAATTTCTGACGGTTTCGGTAATGTATTTTACCATTTTCAAGGAATAGAAGTTTTGTTCTCTTGTATTCCTTGAAAATGGTAAAATACATTAACGAAACCGTCGAAGATTGAAGCAATATTGTTCTAGCTGCTCTGAAAGACTGCCAAGGCCGGAAAACATAACGTTTCTCTAGCTGCAATATCCAGTTGTTAAGCAATCCTTCCGTTTAATGTTAATGTTAGGGTAAAATTAACTTCGTAAGTCCCAAAAACCGAATCCAAATTTATTAGATTACTAGCTGATAAGGCTGTGACAATCTCTCTCTGCAATAGTTGTTTAACAACTGTTTTAATGATTTGTATACACTTTATTAACGATGTTCAGATTGACCGAATTATGTGACAATAATGCTCCGGCTGTTGCGGCCTGCTCGTCGTATCAGGCTGGCGATGAGGATAGGCGGTCATCGATAAGGAACTAGCGGAAATAGGAAAATCTATTAGCATAAGTAAGGCCCCAGGTCCGGACGGAGTTCCGCTCCTGGCCTAAAAATTTGATGCTACAGAGGCTCTCGGGATGTTCAGGTCTGCTATGCAGAAATACCTGGACGAGGGAGTTTTTCCAGAGGTTTGAAAGCGGTTGAGCCTGATTCTATTACCAAAGATAATAGTAATACCGAAGGTAAGGAAACCGAAACCAGATTCAAGTACTAGCTTACGACGCAGAGATGGATCGGAAGTGCATTCAGGAGTCCCGCAAGGTTCCATCCTGGGTCCGCTGTTATGGAATGTCATGTAGGTACGACGAGGTGTTGAAGTTTCCAAGTCTACGGTGAATCGATCGAAGAAGTGGAATTGACTGCTGGCCACTTGATCGCAGTTGTGGAGGAGTGAATGAGATCCAGGAAACTGGAATTGGCTCACCACAAAACTGAGGTTGTAGTTGTGAACAACCGAAAGTCGGAGCAGCAAGCGGTGTAGGCGATTGCACTAGGTATCACTTCGAAGCGCTCGCACTTCCTAGTGTCGTAAATTTTCAATTCAAATAGATACTGGACCAACCGGGACACCCTCATCATGGTCTTGAAAAATACCCACGCGTTTACCGCTTCAGCTACATACATGGGTCCTAGCGGATGTAAATTCTCTCGTCCGGTGTAACGTTGGCGTTGGTTACCCAAAGTGCGCAATATGTAAATATGCTCATGTTTCAACATCGAAATGGACACGGAAACACACCCATCCACAGTAAACAATTAACAATGTTAAAAATTACTCACAACCAGGTGAACAGAGGTAAAAAACGACATTTTGATTGCATCCGATGCGCTTCTTCACCCTTTCCAACCCTTTCTCAACCCCCCTCACCTGGGCGGCAAAGTAATCAAAAGTACATAAATTTTAACCAAAACGAGGATTGTAATCCACGTACGTCGGCGTTCCCCCCGTCTGCAAACCGTCGCGTCGTGCAGCTAAAATTTTAATTAAATAAATTACTCTTTTTACACCGGTGCCGGTGGTACGCGATATCGTTCATTGATAATGGCGGATGATGGAGATTCGGAGGGGCAATGGGGCCCTTTCCCCGGATGGAAATGCAATTTTCATTTATCTGACGATGCAATCACGTTATCGCCTCGTTGAATCCTGGCCGGCCGTACCGGTGCACCGCGGTGGTAGTTACTGTATCGTGGTGGGAATTTGTTGTATTTAGCACTAGCACATTGGCATATTATGTACTGAGATCCTGTATTACTTTAATGTCTATCACCATTTGAGATTTTTATCGTATTCCTATTCAAATTGCTCTTCCATCCATTCATTCCTGTTTCTAACCATATTTTTCCTATTCCTATACCTGTTCCTTTTATATTTTTTTATTATTGTGTTATTTTTTAACACTAGTAATTACATATCACCCATTATTTATATTTCAAGTTCTTCTTTTACTTCTCATTGCATAACTTTTCAGTAATTCTTTATTTAATTCTACTTATTTTTTTAATTCTGTTGCATTTTCTACTCATATTCAATTTTCTATTTTTATTTTTTCCTGTATATTCTTACAATTTACCTTATTCTCTGATCAATTTTTGACCATTTCCGTCTCCATCGACGGTACTTTTGAATTGGTGTAGTTGTTGTCGTTGCAATAACTAGTGTCGAGTTGATGACGATGGCCAGGCACGGTACGATGCTATCCGGGGATGGCACTATCGGGAGGAACGTTTTGCTGCGCTCTCCGGACGACTGGTCGTTGCGTGTTGGTCCCTCAAATGGGTGGTTTCTCATTTGTTTAATGGCTTGCACGCGTACCGTACATACGCCCATCACACAATCGGTAACAGGAATCAATTTTCAGGTGCGTTTCAATGGATTCATTTTTTTTTTGTGGAAACTTTGTTTCAATGGGCCTAAATTGTTTCTGGATGTAGGTAGATAGAATCGGGAATCTGATATCTTCAGTAGAGCTAGGGTTTCAGATGAATTCTACGCTGACTGGTTTGGACTGACTTTGGCCATAGCAGCACAATTCGGTCGAATATTGATTTGGGTGGAAGCTCATATGGCTGGAAATGCAACACAATCCTTTGATGTAAGTAATGCCGTTGATATCCATATCATCAACAAAGCAACCCAATTGACCGGGTCGGTTAAAAATTGTGCCCTAGTTTCTTCATTCTGTTGTTTGAATGACATCCTGTAGCGCAATGTTAATCAACAGGTACGAAAGTCCATCACTCTTTCGTAGTTCCGTCGAAATTTGGACGAACTACACTGCCCATAATTGATTAAGAGTAACATTTGACAAAAGTTAGGCATTGGAGAAAATAGAGCCCAAAGATTCAACTTTTAATAGTATGGAAATGAACCTAAATTTTAAAAATTTCTCATAAATTCGGTATCAATCATTTAGCAATAAAATTTTCTACTGCACATCTTATATGCTAGAGAAAATATCTGAAAATAAATCGAACCTGATTATAATTGATGACACGCTTCAAAGCCAGTCTATTTTTCCAGTGTGACTGTTATGCGGTTACATTAGTCAATGAGACAAAATGACTTGGTATTTATTTCATTAACCCTAGACCTAACTTGGAACTTTTATTTAGGTAGTGGAAAGTACTTGTGATTTGATGGTGATCCCCGATGTTATCATATACAGTTATGAGCGGTACAGTGGTCACCCGAAATCTTTCAGTTTCTTAGGGAAGCCGGTCTCGCCCATATTATTTCGTAGCTTTGCGCGGTCGACACTGTCACCCATGAACAGGTGATTCGTTGCCGTCGATAAAGCCGGCTTGATAATTTCCCATTAACTCATTAAGGTAACAGCCCGTGTAGCTGCCGGCTTAGAATAGCACTACGGACCCCCTGTTCCGGGGGTAAAAGTCCACCAAACAGGGAACCCCAATCCAAGGTGTCAGGCGACCCGTGCTGATGGATGAATGATTGAGGGGGTTTCAAAGATGCTCGATCGTTAACGGAGCCCGTAACGTGGGTAGATCACCTTTTCGTGTTGTGTTACGGAGTAAAATCTACCGTAACCTAGTGTCGTCCTACTTTTCCAATTTTGGAATATGCGTTCTGGCAATTCAAGGAATCATAGTATTTAGTCCTTGTCACTGGTATCGTGGTGGCTTACGGTCTCTGAATAAAACTATGTTAACCAACTTTACTTTGCAGATAGTTAAAAACCTCGCCGTTCGAGGCTAAACTTGATGCAAAGGACATCAAATCGGGTTAGGGATCCATGTATGTACTAACTCTTCAAAGACAGGTAAGTGCTGGTATGCAAGGAACATACTAGAATCCTTATTACTGAACATATGTTCCATTATTGGAATGGTATTGCTGCTAATGTTAAAACCCGGGTTCTAAACTTCTTACTGGGGAGAATTTAGCAGTAAAACAAGGGTGGTGCTAGGTTTCCGATGCATGGCCAATATCAGTATTCTTGTTTTGTTTTCTAAGAAAACCAAACAAAAACTGTATCAAAATCGATACTTTATTGCCCCTCAATGGCAATTGAGTAATGCGACATGCACTACTCTAAGGATACGGGTAATGTCACAATAGATCTAAAAACTGGTCGCAGTGACAAACCCGAACAGGAATAAAAAAAAAAAAAGGTAACAGACGACGGAGTCTGAGATAGCACTTTGTGGACGGCATTCAAAATGGTGATCGGTCAGAAGCTCGGAAGGCTGAGGAAGGCAGATTATACCTTCTTGCCTCCTGTTGCTGTTTGATTTCCCAGATCCTGGCTATTAACCGGAGCAGACAGGTAACCAACTTTTCTTGGTCCATCTTGATGAGTTTATCTGCGAATCATACTTAACAGCTACTTTTTGGATGAAATGAAAAATATCGGAGCTAACAACAAATATTTCCAGAGTCCTTGAAGAAGATCCCAAATGGACCGAAAAGTTGGACGAAATAAAATATGTGTTTTATTTTTGTCGTGACCGAGAAGCCACCACGAAACAGTTTCAAAAAACAGTCGAACTCACCAACTCTGCACTAAATCTTCTACCCGGTGCAGCTGAAGATGATGAGCCCCCTGGAAATTCCACATCGTACACTGGAGTTTTGACGAACACCAGCCTCCATTATGCTTGTTCCAGAATGATTCCACAGAATTCCTGGTTCTTGACGATTCCGGGTCATTTGGCCGAATGCCATTTGGCCAAATGCCATTTGGCCGAAAAATGAATGATGAACTTAAGTGGCACTGTTTCCAGCCTCAGTATAACTTGAATGAACAGCCTATGAGTCAAAGAAGGAAATTTTATTTTGATAAAATATAGGCAGTTTCAACACCAAGTAATCCCTGAATATCAAAACTAGAAAGAATAACTTATGATTTAAAGATGGAATTATTTCTGATGATCATATTGGCAGTTAGAATGTCAAAAACTTCTTCGGATTTCATTTGATCACGATTCGGCCATACGGCATTGGGCCAAACAACCCATTCGGCCAGATGGCATTCGGCCAAATGGCGTTCGGCCAAACGGCATTCGGCCAAACGGCATTTGGTCAAATGGCCGGACACCTCTTGACTTCTCGTCGTAATCATTGTGCGACGTTCATTTGCCTGAAATCATCGCAGTGACGAACAGCCCTCGACGTCAATGCGTTCCGCACCTTCGTAAGCAGCGTCTTCTGCAGCTTCTCCTTCTCACGAACAGATTCCCCGTTCCCAATCAGCCGATAGAACGAGCCTGCTATTCCGCAAGTTACAACAGTATCCGAACGAACGACTTCTTATTTTCGCTGTCTTCGGTCAGTAGGCTGAAGGCCATTAGGCCGAAGGTCATTAGGCCGAATGGTCATCAGGATGAATTGCAATGCATCAGTTATGAAACTGGAAACGGATCTGTTGTTTTTACCTTTTTCAACAATTATTGCCAAAAACTATTTTAACAATGAAACTAGAAATGTTTATGTTTAAAAGAAGGAAAAATGTATTATTTGAAAATCAGAAGTTTCAGCACCAAAATCTATTTTGCCAATGATACTAGAAAGTGGGAAAAAATTATGCTAAATTCCCGATCGGACCTTCTCGTGAAAGAAATTTCCTTGACTTCCTTGGTTATAGTGTATCCTCATGCCTGCCACATACGATATACACATGCAACATGGTCATTGGTAGCGGAAGCTCTCAGTTAAGAATCGTGGAAGAGCTCATAGAACACTAAGCTGAGAACCAGGTTTTGTCCCAGTGAGGACGTAACGGCAAAAATAAGATCCAATGACCATTCGGCCTAGTGACCATTCAGCCTATTGACCTTCGGCCGAAAGGCCTGACATCCTTTGCTCGTTTTATCTTCGGATTTTGCGATCACTGGCATTCTTTTCACTGTCTTCAGCTTCGTTTTGACGGCCACTCAACCCCATCAAGCTCAAAACGGCCTCTTTTGTGAGTACGCCCTCGACAATCTTCGGCCGCCTGCTCGGTCAACTACTCCTGTACCTTCTTTCTTGGATGACCACCTGATGCTCCACTAGCAGTAACTTCTTGATCCTTCAAAGCATTGACTCTGTTGACGCGGCTGTTAAACTGTTGCATCGATGCCCCTCGCTTCTTCGAACTCTCGCTCTGCAGCCGCTTGAGAATCTAGCAGCTTCTGTTCGTGCTCCAGCTGCTGCTCCTCCTTGGCACTGTACATGGAGTTCCAGCTCACGCATCTCTCGTTCTTGTTTAAGCTGCTCTTTCTTGAACGCCTCTTGTCATGCATCTAGCTTCTTCTTCCACGCCCTTATCTGCTTCTTGGAGGCCTTCTCTTTGGCGAGTTGCTCCTCTCGAAAGTGCTTCTCAGTGGGATCGTTGTCAGAACCAACTGACTAATCCTCTCTATTGAACCCTGCAGAGGAATTTTTGAAGGACTTCTTCTTCTTCTTCTTTATGGCTCGACGTTCGCATTGGAACTTGACCTGCCTCTTTTCAACTAGTGTTGGCGATACATAGGCACTAGGCTAACTGGAAACCCCCAGTTGATGGACTTCTTGGGAGTAATTTTTTATCGACATCTTACTAAAATTTACACAACAGTTTTTGGATAATTTCTCCGGGGAATTTCGGAGAATCTCGTTGAAGAATCTTTGAAGAAATTCCCTCAGAAATGCTTGATGGAAATAATGAAGAAATCTTTTGATGTTTTATTTTAATTCCCGCCTGGTTCCATCCCGTTCTTTCTCGAGTTTGTTTAGAAGAGTGAGCAAGAAAAGAGAAAAAGATCACTACGCCGTTGCCTAAATGAATACTAAGAGAAATTCTGGAAGGAATCCTAAGTTAAATTCCTGAAAGAATCTTTGGAAAAGTTGTTGTATCTGCAGGAATATTTGATTAAAATCTCGCAGGAAACTCTAAAAATATTTTTTGAGGTCTTTCGTAACAAACCTTTGAAAAAAATCAATAAAGGATTCTTCGCAGGAATTTCTTAATTTGGTAGAGTTCCTAAAAAATGTGGAATTTCTAAAGCATCATTTGGGCAACATTATATTTTTTTAAATAACTGCAGAAATTCTTGGAATAATCCATGTAAAAATTATTTGAGGAAGTCTGGATGAAATCCTAGAACAATTATCAATGGCATCTTTTAAGAAATTCCATACACAGTCTGTGGAGAGATTCCCAAATCATTGAAGGAATTACTGAAAAGCTGTTTTGGATTAAACAAAGAACAACAAAGAATCTTTGAAAGTTTTTTTTTTAATTTTGAAGTAATTATTGTAAGAATTTCTTAAGAAATCATAGACTTCTAGATGAATCCGTAGAACAATCGGTATAGATAAACACTTGATGAAATCCTATCAGGAATCTTTTAAAGAATTATTTAAAAAACCGAAAAAAAACGTAAAAAAAAGCTAGAAGCATGCATGGAGGAATCATAAAAATATTCTTTGGAAGAATTTCTTCAGAAACATGTGCAGATATTTCTGCATGATTTCTTGGAGGAAGTTCCGATGCTTCCAACCATTTCTTAAAACAACTTACAGGAACTCTTGTAATTGTCTTGGAATTGTCTTGAAAATTTTTGACGAAATTTTTGAAGATTAGTTATTAGATAAATTCCTGAAGATATGACTGAAAGGAGTTCTGAAGAAATAATTGGAGAAATATTTGATGATATCCTTGCAGGGATCTTTTTTATATTTTTATGAGAGGAATTATGAAAAAATCATTGAAAAGGAATACTTGAAGGAATTTCTGAAGGAATCCTTAAAAAAAATACCTGCATAAACTTTTGGTAAAACTTCTGAAGAGTGTTCAATGATGTCTTTGTAGAAACTGCCAGATTTGTTCTTGGAGATTTTACTTTGAAGAATACTCAAGTAATTCCTACAGGAAAAATAAAGAAATTTATGGATAAATGTTACTATTTCACGAATGCATTTTAAAAGATTCCTTTTAGGTACTCTGGAATGATTTTTTGAAAGAGAGTTCCTTATAGATTTTCTTGGAAATAGTTTTGAACCAATCGCTGGAGGAATTCTTGAAGCAATTTCTAGAAGAACTTCAGATTAAATCGTAGGGACATATCTGTTGGATAAATGGAAAAGCAACAAATACTTGGAGGAAGTACATGAACAATTCTTGAAGAAATTTTCATTCAGGTGTTCGTGAATGATACCTTGGGGGCATTTTTGAATGAATATTTTAAGAAAATCTTACAGAAATCCTAGATTGAATTATTAAGGCGAAACTGGAAGCATTTACTCACTTTTTGGTTTTTGATTTTTTTACTAAATAACGAAGCAATATTTTCAAAATCGGTTTTCGTGCACATATTCATTTTCATTTATTTAGTTAACATCAAATTCATGATAATACTGAATCAACAATTTGCCGCCATAATACTCGATTTGCAGCTGCAGCTCTCCAACGTCGGTCACGCCCAACACTCGCCAGATCACGCTCTACCTGGTCCGCCCATCGTGCTCTCTGCGCTCCACGCCTTCTTGTACCAACCGGATGGTTAGCAAACACCAACTTTGCAGGGTTGTTGTCCGGCATTCTTGCAACATGCCCTGCCCACCGTATCCTTCCGGCTTTGGCCACTTTCTGGATGCTGGGTTCGCCGTAAAGTGCAGTAAGCTCGTGGTTCATCCTTCTCCGCCACACACCGTTCTCCTGCACGCCGCCGAAGATCGTCCTTAGCACCCGTCGCTCGAACACTCCGAGTGCTTGCAGGTCCTCCTCGAGCATCGTCCATGTCTCGTGTCCGTAGAGAACCACCGGTCTTATTAACGTCTTGTACATGGTACATTTGGTGCGGGGGTGAATCTTTTTTGACCGCAGTTTCTTCTGGAGCCCATAGTAGGCACGACTTCCACTGATGATGCGCCTGCGTATTTCACGGCTCACGTTATTGTCAGCCGTTAGCAAGGAACCGAGGTAGACGAATTCTTCTACCACCTCGAAAGTATCCCCGTCTATCGTAACATTGCTGCCAAGGCTTGTCCTGTCTCGCTCAGTCCCACCTACCAGCATGTACTTTGTCTTAGCCGCATTCACCACCAGTCCGACCTTTGCTGCTTCACGTTTCAGGCGGGTGTACTGTTCTGCCACCGTTCCAAATGTTCTAGCAATAATATCCATGTCATCCGCAAAACAGACAAATTGGCTGGATTTCGTGAAGATCGTACCCCGGCTGTTGAGCCCGGCTCGTCGCATAACACCTTCCAGGGCGATGTTGAATAGTAGGCAGGAAAGTCCATCACCTTGTCGTAGTCCCCGTCGAGATTCAAATGAACTGGATAGTTCACCCGAAATCCTTACACTGTTCTGCACGCCGTCCATCGTTGCTCTTATCAGTCTAGTCAGCTTCCCGGGAAAGTGCACATATAGAGTAGTGGAAAATGTTTTTCGTTTTTGCAGAAACCATTTTTGAACAAAATTTCACAAAAAAAATGGTTCCTGCAAAAATGGAAAACACTTTCCTCCTCAAAAAAATTCAGAAGATACCTTGATCCGTACTCTACATGTGCACGAAAACCGATTTTGAAAATATTGATTCGTTATTTAATAAAAAATCAAAAACCGAAAAAATGAGAAAATGCTTCCAGTTTTGCCTTAAGAGAATTCTTCAATGACTTTCTGAAAGCTTTGAAGGAATTCCTGAAGGAATATATGGAAGAATTTCTGAAAGAGAACCTGAAAAATCCTGGAAAGATCACCTAGATGAATCCTTAGAGAAAAACTTTAATGGAATATTTAATGGTTAAAAATGTATCATTAAATCCTTCGAAAGAGCGTTAAATATTTGAACAATTTCCTGAAAAAAAAACTGTGACAAAATTTTGAACGGAACGGAACGGAATTTTAGGCTCTAAAACCATACCATATTTGGTGTGGCGAAGATCTCCATTGTCAAAGAAAGACGACTAGAATGTCCAAGATGGCGAATTAAAATCCATGATGGTGACTCCAAATTCAAGGTAACGGCTGTTTAACGGAGTTTTAGGATCTAAAACCATGCGATATGCGTATATTTCGAATGGAGAAGATGCCGGAGTCCAATATGGCGGTTTAAAATCCAAGATGACGGCTCCAAATTCAAGATGGCGATTGTTAATGGAGTATTCCCAAGTAACAGAAGTAGCTGAATAAGAGTTTCTTAAACTTCACTTTGCTAAAGAGCCGTTTGTTCGATTCTTGTTCAGCAAAAATGTTTGTTGGGTTAGGCTCTAAAACCATGCAACGGAGTCCGAAAAAGGCGAACAGAAGATCCAAGATGGCGATCAAAAAACTATGATGGCGTCCCAAAACTCAAGATGGCGACTGTTAAATGGAGATTAAGGCTAATAAATCATTCGATATGATAATATTTGATATAGGGAGGATTTCCGGAGTCCAAAAAATAGCAACCACAATGAATCTATGACAAATGTTCGAAAGGACAAAAGGTCGAATGGACAAATGGTCGAATGGACAAATGGTCGAATGGGACAAAAGGTCGAATGGGACAAAAGGTCGAATGGGACAAAAGGTTGAATGGGACAAAAGGTCGAATGGGACAAAAGGTCGAATGGGACAAAAGGTCGAATGGGACAAAAGGTCGAATGGGACAAAAGGTCGAATGGGACAAAAAGTCGAATGGGACAAAAGGTCGAATGGACAAATGGTCGAATGGACAAATGGTCGAATGGGACAAAAGGTCGAATGGGACAAAAGGTCGAATGGGACAAAAGGTCGAATGGGACAAAAGGTCGAATGGGACAAAAGGTCGAATGGGACAAAAGGTCGAATGGGATTAAAGATTGAATGGGATAAAAGGTCGAATGGGACAAAAGGTCGAATGGGACAAAAGGTCGAATGGGACAAAAGGTCGAATGTGACAAAAGGTCGAATGGGACAAAAGGACGAATGGTTCAAAAGGTCGAATGGGACAAAAGGTCGAATGGGACAAAAGGTCCAATGGGACAAAAGGTCGAATGGGATAAAAGGTCGAATGGGACAAAAGGTCGAATGGGACAAAAGGTCGAATGTGACAGAAGGTCGAATGGGACAAAAGATCGAATGGGACAAAAGGTTGAATGGGACAAAAAGTCGAATGGGACAAAAGGTTGAATGGGACAAAAAGTCGAATGGGACAAAAAGTCGAATGGGACAAAAGGTCGAATGGGACAAAAAGTTGAATGGGACAAAAGGTTGAATGGACAAAAGGTTAGATAGACAAAATACAAATTTGAAGACACGGAAAAGTGATCAAAATTTGACAGAAAAACGGTAGCTAAAATTCCAATAAAAATAATAGAACCAGTGATAACGATCGGGAATCCAAGATGGTGGCTTTTTAATGGAGTTTCAGTTTCTAAACCCATCTAATAGGGTATTTTTTGTATGAGGAAGCAGTCTGGAGCCCAAAAATGGTGACCAGAATTTTCAAGATGGCGGCTCAAAGTTCTAGTTTGCACCTTTTTTTATAGAGTTTAAGGCTCAAACATCAAAAGCCAGATAAACAATATGATTTCTGGTGCCATGAAATAGATTTTTGTAAAGCGTATAGAAGTGCGACATTCACCAACATGTCACTTGAGTCTTGTAGAAATGGGTTTTTAAAGGCACGAGAAAGGCGGCATCACCGCCAGGTAGATGAATTAGGGTTTTTTTTTTAAGATGACACCCCTTTTCTTCGGCATAAACATACAGTGAAAAAAAACAGTAAAAAGACAAACCTTTCCTGCACTTCGACCGGTAAAACCCAAAGAGAGTCCATCATTAGGCAAGCCCATAAACGATGTGCAAGAATGTTCTATGCTGTGGCGATTCTGCCTGAGTGTACCATACATGTGTGAAAAGCTTTCCTCAAAGGAGCTTCGCCAGCCCGCCGCCCCGGACAGAGAAAACGATTCCGCACTCCGTTGGTGGTGCAGCAGTCATCCATTTGTGTCGGCCGGTATCTAGTTCCACCGGGGAGAACACTCTTCTTCGGACGGTGTACCAGCTAACAGAGGCGGTTCGGTTGCGTCATAAAAATGAATTGCATTCATAAATATCAGTTTTTGCAATAAGTTCTGGATTACGACGACGACCTCCCCGTACGAACACCGCGTTGTGAGTGTTTTCTTTTTCCTCGCGCGATTGGCGCGTTCTTCTGTTCTGTTCCAACAACGCTGAGAATTTCGAGTGCGCGATTTTCTACGTTTAGTACGTGTCTTTTCGGGTTATCCAATCTTTCCGCTTCCCGCATCCGGTGCCATCACTGGTTACCAGTTCAGTCCGTGAAGGTTTTACTGCAGTTTAAATATGGTATGTGGGGGCAAGATGGGTCAGGGGGCAAGATGGGTCAGTACCGTTTTCAACCGCACAATATATGTTTTGAATCTTTCAATAATTTTCCCAGATGAACGACGGGGATACATAAAAAAGTGGTATATTGTTTTGAAAATTCTATACGTTCCTCGCACAGAAATAAATAAAATATTTTTTCGTTATACTCCTTATGCTATACATTCCATATAACTACGTGTATTGTGTAGACGGGGCAAGATGGGTCACCCTAATTTTTCGGTTTGTTTGCATAGTTTTTGAAAACGTTTTATTTTTCATGGAAAGGCTATTCTGTGACCTACATTATCGAAGCGATGACAGCACTGAAAATTTGAGAACATATTTTTTAAATTTTCCTTCAAAAAATATAGGTTTTCAAAGTCCGTTTATGGCTACCCGAACAAAAATCTTCTAGTTCTGAGAATAATCTACCGATATGTTTCAACACTTTCTTCATGTAATCTGTACGTCTATGAAGCTTAGATGTATAGAGAAAAACTAGAAGATATAGTATTTTTTGTTGGAGGAAAATCGAGTTTTCTTATAGCTGACCCATCTTGCCCCCGTTAAAATGAGGTGGGGCAAGATGGGTCATGTTTTGAAAATTGTTTGTCAAGAAGCAGGTTTCAAACTTCATTACCTTTTTATACTCTTATATCATAGCTGACTAGTGTATCTGAGAGTCGTGGTAGAATACAGAGAAATGCGATTTATATTCAGAAAGTTATAGGGATCCATTTCTTAGGTGACCCATCCTGCCCCCACTTACCATATGTTTTGAATAGCAGTATTTACCATTTGCATTTGGGTGGCTGAGGCGAATGTGGATTCCACTATCAAACACAGCTGTTTTGTGCCACTTGGAAAAATAGGGGATGCCTGATATATTCGCGAGTACGGTCCGCTTATTTCAATTTCTTCTAAAGAATCGGAAAGTTGATATTTCTGTTCTGTGGGAAGCTGAGAAAGTTCCCAACAAACATTTTTGCTTTACAAGAGTATGGAACAAACCACTCTTAAGAAAACTTTAGCATAAAAAGCTGTTATTCAACAAGTAATTTTTATAGGATTTCGACGAGAGGCTAGAAACTGAAGAAGCTGGAGAAGCTTCTTTAAATAATTGGGGAAGCTTCTTTGAAAAGCTTTGAAAGCCTCTGCGTTAAGTTGAAAAAGCTTCTACAGGAAACAAAGTATTAGTGAGAAGAGGTGAGAAGCAGAGAAGCGTAGCAGCTGAAAAACTGTCTCTAGAAGTTCTATAAAAGTATACTTCTAGCAAAAGGAATACGGAAAAGCTTCTACGAATAACTGGAAAAGTTTCAATCTGAAAAAGTTTTCACTAGATGCACTAGATTGGAGAAACTGGTAAAGTTTCAGTGAGAAGGAGATGAGGCTTCTATGGAAATCTGAGAAAGTTTAAATAAAAAGTTTGAAAAGATTCTACTAGCTAAAAGCTTAAAAAGCTTTTTCTACAGGATCAAAATGCTTTCCCTTGAAGCAATTCCAAAGGCAACTGTAAGAGACTGAAACATCATCTGCTAGAACTTCGAAAATATTTCCCTAAAAAGCTATCATTTCATGACTTTAGAGCATCCCTATGACTTCAGTATTAGGTATTGTATTGAATGATCACCCATGAAACGAAGTCTGCAAGTATACGACACTCAAACCACTTGACATAATTTTCGTGATGGCACTGCACCATTCAGTCTCCAAAAAAGCTCAAAATGGAAAGTAGAAGAAACCAACGCCTTCCCAGAAAAAAAAAAAAACGGAAACTCGCCCGTATCCAGAAAAAAGCACGAACAATAGACACCATCCAGCTCCGAAAAACGACGAACGGCGCGCAATGGTTAATCGCTTCATGAGT
Organism: Aedes albopictus; assembly: GCF_035046485.1. Lineage (NCBI taxonomy): Eukaryota > Metazoa > Arthropoda > Insecta > Diptera > Culicidae > Aedes > Aedes albopictus. Next base: position 311,929,251 of record NC_085136.1, on the reverse strand, counting down.
ACGGGGCGTGTGCGATTTATTGCCCATTTTTTTCTCGACCGTCCCGATTCAATCCTTTTGGGCATTATCCCTTTTTCTTGAGCGGCAAAAATGCCATTGCTGTACGAACCCATCCGTACTGCTGCAACAACTGGAGTCCGAATATGGCGCACCATGATGATGCTCTAGTCTAGGTGAAAGTGTCGAACGTGTTGTAATCTGGGGCTGCTAGGAGGCGGAAGTAAGCTGAGGCACCTTAAGGCGAAACTGGATCCATTTCCTCACTTTTTGATTTTTGATTTTTTATAAAATAACGAAGCAATATTTTCAAAATCGGTTTTCGTGCACATGTAGAGTATGGATCAAGGTATCTTCTGAATTTTTTCGTGGTGGAAAATGTTTTTCGTTTTTGCAGAAACCATTTTTGAGTACAATTTCACAAAAAAATGGTTTTTGCAAAAATGGAAATTTTTTTCCACCCCAAAAAAAATCAGAAGCTACCTTGATCCATGCTTTACATGTCTCAATATTGCTTCGTTATTTAATAAAAAATCAAAAACCAAAAAAATGAGGAAATACTTCCAGTTTCGCCTTAAAGTAAATTTCCGGCGATAGAATCCGTTTTTTCTCCTTATGGAAAGAATTTGGATTTCATTTCAGGTGGCAATGAAAAAAACAAGTGAACGATGATGCGTTTCCCGATCAGAAAGGCATAACTAACAAGTGTAATGAATTTTAGTTGATTGAGGATCACAATGTTTTAGATACCGTATAATGAATTATGTTTGTTAGTTTTTTTCTGTAGGTATATTTTAATTATTTTTCAATTGAATCAATATGTTTTTCTTATTGTACGTTTTTGATACAAGAACCTACTCAAGTAATCAAAAGTTCCGCTTCCCATGACATAATGCACTATCAAGTTCCACTAAGTTCAGATAAAGTTCCGAAGGGAACTTTCTGGCTGCTTAAGAGGCTAACGATGCGCCTAGCAGGAACTTCGTACACAAGCTTCGGAAAGGCTCATTGTAAGCCTCTTTGTCAGCTTGAAAGCTGCTTAAGATGATACACGGAACTTCTGCACTTTCAAGTTCACAGAAGTTCAGTTTAGTAGCATTGCGTTTCAATGAAGATTAAATGTCATTATTTGCAGAAAACAGCTGTTAAAGCTAAAGCATACACGAATAGAAGACGAATTTGAATTTATCAAATCGATTAATATCAGACAAAAAACATATGCCACTCACCGGATTCAAACAGATAGCCGCTGCGTGAGAGCCCTACGTTCTGCCACAGTACTACAATTACGATTGAGTGAACAGCGGGTGAAGTCTGACTTGAATCGATTTTCTGTCAGCAGCTAGTTTTGCACATTTGTACAGTAGTGTAGTTAGGTTGACTTTGTCAAGTATCTTAAGCAGCGCAGCGGTAAGTCAGCAGGCAATTGCGCAGGAGGATCCAGTGCAAATCTGCATAGAAGCAACGTATCTGAAAATATAACTATCAGAAGCGATTTCAGACATTGGATTACAATATCAACAAGGTTGTGATTCTAAAAGTTACATTTTTATTTCTGCCTAAATTTTGTCAGAAGCTGCTTAGAAAACTATCCAGCTATCGTATGAGAACTTCCAAGTTCTAAAATTATCTCTTATCTGAACTTTTCGTTATTTGGGTACTGGGATGTCAGTTATAAATTAGAAATCGTAAAAGTTTGGTTTTTGAGGAACCCATATTTTCCTCACTAGTAAAAACCTTAGAACAGAAAAAAAGGACAACAAGGAACGAACTCACCGGATAATCCTATTCAGCTGGTTCTCCACTCATCCCAACGTCGTTCAAACCATGGACTTATCCACCGATGAACCGAATTCATCGCGGTCCGAGAATTTTGACACTAGAGCGGGGTATGTTCCAATCAGAATCGTCCAATTCTGATTGGAAACGGCCCCGCTCTAGTGTAAAAATTCTCGGACCGCGATGAATTCGGTTCATCGGTGGGTCGGTGGTCAACAAACCTCTACGTATTCGAAAAAAATAGTCCTAATTGTACTGAAATGCCGTCAAAAAGTATATCCGCATGCGTAAGATATACTTTGAAAGATTACTAACAACGCGAATTCCTATGTATAATATTTATTTATAAGTTGAACTACAAAAAGTTTCCTTTTTTAACCTTCCTGAAATTCCATTGAAAGCGCTCCTACATATTATAGGTATCAATTATTTTTGAAAAGACGTTCCTAAAGTAACATTTTGAAGACCAATAAGCCTTGTGTAGGTTTTGAGAACCGTCATAAGACCTAATACCTGTTATTTTATCCAGTTAGTAATTTCGTTAGATATTTTCCAAAAATAAATGAAAATTCCTGTGCTTCTGCTACAAACTGTTAATAAGTAATAAGGCGGATACAAATTTTATTTTGACTTTTTGTCTCCCCCCCCCCCCCCCCAAATTTTTTTGGCAGAATTTTGCATTTTGAGGGGGCAGATAAAAAATATTTATCAAAATATCGGGTCTTGCTGAAAATTCTTCAACAAATCCGAAGAGTTTTTAATATTTTTCGGATTAAATGCTTTATTATTTTTATCCCCCCCCCCTCGACCATCAGCATGGTGGGACAAAAAGTCAAATAAATATTTGTAACGGCCTAAATTAAACTTTGATCCAGATTAAGAATTCCTCTCATTTTTTTAAGTTATCAGCGAACAGAAATATCAGTTTTTTTTTTACAAATATCGTACATATGCAGGTCTATCGATTATTTTTTTCTTTTATTTCACAAAATATCGTCTACTTCAGTAATTATTTTGAAAATTCCAAAGTTTCCTAGAATAGTTTCCTTTGATTATTTTTTCTCTGGAAGTTTTACGAAAAAAAAATCGGAAATGTTTCTCAAAATTCCGCCTTTAACATTTTTTTTTTAATTCTCGTATATTTTTTCTGAGATCAACCAGAAACTGCTTTATGAAATCTATTTTATAAATAAAAATAGAAAGGCTTTAGGAAATTTGAGTTTTGCCCAGAAAATGTTCTTAAGAATCGTATGAATATGAAATCAGAAATTTTGCAACTTTAAACATTGCAAGTAATGCCACCACATAGGGTGACGTTGGGTATTATCGGCAGGTTTGTTCTCTTCGTCATGAGAGGCTCTTGTCGAACCTCGAATGTAGTTTCTTGAAACAGGAGTCCCTTGGATACTTAAAGATATACCTGAGGGATTTCGTAGAATAATATTTAAAAAAAAAACACCTATAAAACACAAAGACAACTCTTAAAACTGTTCTAGTTTTGTAAAAACATATTCTATCGAAACTTCGAAATTACTACACAAATTCAGTTTCTTTTTGAATTATATTACTTCAACTGGAACGCAGAGAGATACGTATAGCATCTAGCAGTGTACAAAATTTCAAGTCAAATGGTTTAGAATTGAATGAGTTATCCAGAAATTATTTATAAGCAGTTACCACATGAATTATCTCAAAGATGTCTACAAGAGCTCCTCCCAGAACTATTCCAGACATTCCATCCTAAATTCCATACAAATTTCATTCTTTATGAAATCATTAAATGAATTACTAAAATATTTCTCCAGAAATTCCTTCATGAATTTCTTCTGAACTATAAAATAGCGTGTTCGGGCATTTCTCCAACGGTTTCTAAAAAACCTTCCAACAATTTCTCTTTGCATTATTTATGAAATTACTCCATTACTTGAAGCTCTTCAATTATTTATTTAAGAAATTTCCCCAAGGATTCTTCCAGAAGTTTCTCCAATGGTTCCTTTAGAAATTCTTCGAAAAAACTTGTCAAGGATTCTTCTACGAATTCTATTAAAACATACTTCAAACAATACCTCATGGATTTCTTTAGACGCCTCTGAGTATTCAGTTCCTTCAGAAATTTCTCTAAGACTATCCTAGATTTCCTCAAAGGTTTTTTTCTCAGGTATTTCTTTTGGAACTCTTTAAGGAACTACTCCAAAAATTACTTCAAGGATTGCTTCATAAATTTGTCCAAGTTTTTTTCAGAAGTTTCTTCAAGATTTTCTCCAGAAATTCTTCGAAGAAACTTTCTAAAAATTTGTCTATGTATTCTTTTGAAAATTACTCCATAAAAGACTTCACGAACTAATTTAGGAATTCTTCAAAAGATTCCCCCAGAAACTCCTCTAAGGTATCCTCCACCAATTCATCCAAGGATTTCTTCTACATACACTATCCCAATATTTTTATAAGATCTTTTTTGAAGTACTTAAGGAATTACTTCATGAATTATTTTAAGGATTTATTAAGAAACTTCTGCAAGAATTCTTTCACAAGTTTCTTCTGCAGAAATTCTTCAAAGAAAGCTTCCAAAGATTCCTTCATGAATTCTTAAAGAAATTTTCATCACGGATTTTTCAGAAATTTAAGAAAAGTCCCCAAATTACTCCGTCAGGAATTTCCCCAGACTATCGTAGATTTCCTAGTTGTTTTTTTTTTTTGAGGATATCCTGGATTGGTTTAAGGAATCACTTTATGACTTCTTCGATTTCTTCAGAAACTCCTCCAAAAATTCTTTCAAAAGTATCTTGAGTAAGTTTACATAAGTTCAGAATTTTCTTGTAGGCATGTATTACACTATATATTGCTTATCATATTTTCAAAAACAGTTTTGGTATTTTTTCAGAAATTCATTCAAAACTTTCTCCCAGAAAATCTGTTCGAGATCCATTCAAAAATTCCTTCTCTATGAATTTCATTTATGATTTTTCCCAGAAATAACTTCCGGGAATTTTCTAAGACTGCTTTCTAAGATTTTTCCAGGATTGCTTATCGTGATTTCTTCATTTCTTCAATGCCAGCCGAGTTTGATTCCATCGCCACACCGAGTGGCAGCGGAATGCAGGTTGGTTCATGGAGTCGTGAATCTGAGAGGCTTCCCTGTGCCTTTCTGGAAGACCCTGAGAACCTGGAATGTCTCTGGAACCCTCTCAAACTCAAGTTAGTAAGTAAGTGTGCGTTGAGTCACGGTCGCCATGTCACGGTAAAATTTTCTGTAGACTGATAAAGATAGTGAGAAGAGTACTAAAACACCAAAGAGAGATTTACTCATCAACCTCTCGAATTTCGGCTACTAAATGGACCCGCGTCCGGAGGTGGGTCAGCCAGCAAGGAAGAATGACCGAATATATCCGTCCGAAAGTATGGAACCTTTAAGGGTTGCTCTCACTTCGTATGGCCAGAACTTCTGCATCTACGCTGACTGTACTGCCGTGGTGTGCTATTGGCAGTAGCTTCAGTCAGAGTGTTGTCCTATAGAGCAGCACTCCGTTCATCGAATAAAAATAGCTGCAGGAGATGGATGCAATCAGTGCCGTTCGTTCTACTCCCACCCCATCATCAGCACAGCCAGCACAACACAAAGTAGAGTTGGCTTGGTTGGGTGGAGACAAGACAGGTTGATACCTCTCTCTATAGCTCTCAATATATATGGTAAGTTGGCAACGTGGGCGGTGGCAGAGGGCGAAGTCTGCGCAGCAAATAAATACAAGGATGAAGTAAAATTTATACCGTTGATTTCCGCTTATGAATGTAAGCAAATATATTTCCGGTTTCCGGTGAGGTGGTGATGGTTTCGGTTCGTTCTCCGGATTTTCCAGCACAGGGCGGGATCGTTTGAGTGCAGTTGGTTATATGTTATATTTGGGATTGTGCTGCAGGCAGGTTTGGTTTCCAGTGCAGAACGTAACGAGTTGATGTAAGAGTTGGCGAGTATTTTGGGATGAAAGATTTGTGGGAAGGGAAGTAGAATGAGAAATGTGTGAGATAAAGTCGTTTCGAAACGCTTTGAGCAGGTTTGAAAGACGACTTAATTCGAAGTTAGGTAAACTCATTTGAGTTGCATTATGAACATTATGCAACTCAAATGATTTGCATTATGAAAAAATCATTGCAATTTTTTTTATGGAACTCGTTGCAAAACTCGATTTTTTTAGCACTCTTCGTATTTATCCATACGACTCGTGCTGAAAAAATCAACTTTTTGCAACTCGTCGCATAAATAACTATTTTGATTAATACAAAATGACTTGATTTAACGATATGGTGCTCTGTTTCTAGTGAACCAATTTGGCTTAAATTTTGGCAGCCATGGGATCTTGTGAATTTTGATATGCAATAAATTGATTGAGTTAGGTTCACTACACGGTATACACAGGTACGATACGATAAACCATTAAGACAACCTTTTAAAGTTGATTATTTGTGGTCAATTCAGTAGAAAAATCTCCATGTATAAATGGCATCGCTTATATTGGCCCTAGATTATCAATCATCAAGCATAAGATGATCATATATGTTCTTTTTTATTGTAATTTGGGAAGTGGTCCTTTTATTTTGCTGAATTGTATATGTGTAACCTTCGAATTAGTGAACAGAAACCAATTAATTTTATGCAAATTGAAATTCATGTAATTTCATCGACTGTTGAAATTTCAGTCAAATCGGTTCACTGAAAACCGAGCGCCATATCTTCAAACTTATCCATGTTTTATGAAAAATGGCTGAGGTCTTAATGGTTTGCCCGCCACTGTGTATAGTGATAAAAAAATGTCAAAAAATGTCCAAAAAATCCAAATTGAATAACAAACATTATCCTTTTTCTGAAAAAAAAATTACCGTTTAACATCGTCCTATGTCACGGTACCTACGTGTTCTCAGCCTTGGAGAAAAATGATTCAGTATTTATCTTTCGGAATATATTTGAATTATTTACCAACAGGCAGGCATTCTCGGAATCATGGACCTTGGCTTGGCTGCCTTTCTGAGTATGTATGTGGGTGGGAAGAACTAGGTAAATTCTACGAAAAAGTAACAAACTTCAACTTTATCTCCACAATTGTCCCCGATTCTACACAGATGCGTCCTCCCTTGATGGAGATGGTATGGAAAGCAGTTGAAGTTTCTTTGACATAGGTAGATACGCAGTCGCTTCTGTATGAACATGATTTTTATGCATTTGCAATTGCCTTTCCGGAAGAAGAAGGGCCTTTGCGTTGGTGACTACGAAAGAGGATGAAATTTGGTTGCTTTAAATCAAACTACACCTACTTTGAGGGAAGTTAAGGAAGCTATTCAGCAGCTCAAGAACAATAAGTCAGCTGGTAAGTAGCTGAACTCATCAAGATGATCCCAGAAAAGTTGTCCATCTGTCTGCACCGGCCAATAGTTCGGATCTGGGAGACCGAACAGCTACCGGAGGAGTGGAAGGAAGGAGTCATTTGCCCCATCTACAAGAAACGTGATAAGTTAGAGTGCAAGAACTTCCGAGCAATCACAATTCTGAATACCGCCTACAGAGTGATATCCCAGATCATTTTCCGTCGTCTTCCATCCAAAGTTAATGAGGTTGTGGGAAGTTATCGAGCCGGCTTCGTCGACGGCCGCTCGACAACGAACCAAATCTTCACCATGCAGCAAATCCTCCAAAAATGCCGTGAATACCATGTCCCAACGCACCACCTGTTTATCGACTTCAAGGCGGCATACGACAGTATCGACCGCGCACAGCTATGGAAAATCATGGACGAAAACAGCTTTCCAGGGAAGCTCACCATACTGCTAAGAGCAACGATGGACAGTGTGCTAAACAGTGTAAGGATTTCGGGTGAGCTATCCTGTTCATTCGAATCTCGACGGGGACTGCGACAAGATGATGGACTTTCTTGCCTGGAAGGTGTTTTTTATGCGACAAGCCGGGCTCAACGTCCGGGGTACGATCTTCACGAAATCCGGACAATTTGTCTGTTTTGCGGATGACATGAGTATTATTGCTAGAACATTTGGAACGGTGGCAGGACTGTACACCCGCCTGAAACGTGAAGCAGCAAAGGTCGGACTGGTGGTGAATGCGGTGGTGAAAGTACATGCTGGTAGGTGGGACTGAGCGAGACAGGTCAAGCGTTGGTAGCAATGTTACGATAGACGAGGATACTTTCGAGGTGGTAGAAGAATTCATCTAAGTACCTCGGTTCAATGCTAACGGTTGACAATAACGTGAGCCGTGAAATACGAAGGCGCATCATCAGTGGAAGTCGTGCCTACTATGGGCTCCAAAAGAAACTGCGTTCAAAAAGATTCACCCCCGCACCAAATGTACCATGTACAAGACGCTAATAAGACCGATGGTTCTCTACGGACACGAGACATGGACGATGCTCGAGGAGGACCTTCAAGCACTCGGAGTTTTCGAGCGACGCGTGCTAAGGACGATCTTTGGCGGCGTGCAGGAGAACGATGTGTGGCGGAGAAGGATGAATCACGAGCTCGCTGCACTTTACGGCGAACCCAGCATCTAGAAGGTGGCCATAGCCGGCAGGATGCGGTGGGCAGGGCACGTTTCAAGAATGCCGGTCAACAACCCTGGAAAGCTGGTGTTTGCTACTGATCCGGTTGACACAAGAAGGCGTGGGGCGCAGAGAGCACGATGGGCGGACCAGGTGGAGCGTTGGAGAGCTGCAGCTGCAAATCGAGTATTATGGCGGAAAATTGTTGATTCAGTATTATCATAAATTTGATGTTTACTAAATAAGGCCGGAACAAATCTTATTTTCTTCTTTTGTCACTTTCCTCGTTGGCTCGTCGAGGGGGGGCATGATAAATAATAAATGAATTTGATGGAAAATTATCCAAACAATTAGGCAAAATCGTCAAACTCCTCGGATTTGTTAGGAAATTTTCTCGACGACACTAATTTCACATGAAATTTTTTAAATTTCTTAAATAATTTATTTGTATCCCCCCTCAAAATGTCGAATTCCGACAAAAAATTTCCGAGGGGGGGGGTGACATTAGAGAAAATCGAAATTTGTGTCAGCCTAAATGAAATGAATAATATGGTTAGAAGTATTTGACTATCGTGGGCTGCATGGAAAATATGAGGCTGGAAGTGAGTTTTCTGCAGAAAACTAATTGAAAAACGAAGGATAAGATTTTTGAAAAATTAAAATTACATTATGTCTAATATAGGTCCGCAATGAATATAACTATCGGTGTATTTTTTAAGTCCTCCAAATATTGGAAAACGAATAACCTAACAAATACAGGGGATACTCAAAATAACTGAGACAGGTAAAATTTTCGCTTTTCAAAATATGTTCAAATCGCTGTAACTTTTCGAAAAGGGCATCAAAAATTCTCAAATTTTTACTGTAAGTTCATCAACTAGTTGTGTATCAGTGGTCAAAATTTTAGAAGGATCCTAGGGCCATTCTACACAAAGTTATAAAGGTTCTAGTAAAATGTATAATTATCCGATAGCCAATTTTGAGCTGTTATATCTCCGGATTCAATGATCCGAATGCAATGAAATTTTGATCATTTATGACTTATATAATGAGCTAATAAAAACATTTGACCAAACTTAAAATTCTTCACACGAAAAAAAAAATATTTCGATTAGATTATTTTTCTAATATAACACCAATTTTTCCAAAACTTCATCATCGTTTCAAAATTCGAGATAGTAGTTAGAGTCCATTTAAATTCCCTCTAATTGAATTGAATATATTTATGTTTCAAAGGAAAGCAACCAAATAGCCTTCATTCAATTGAAAAATTAATAGGATACATATGAAAAATAAATAAATTTACTGAAAAAACATGGAATAAATGAAATCGCCATAACATTTTTTCTTATTTTAATTTTTCAGAGTTCATTATTTAAGTCATAAATGATCAAAATTCCATTGCATTCGGTTAATTGAATCCGGAGATATAGCAGCTCAAAGTTGACTATCGAATAGTTATACCCTTTTCTAGAATCTTCATAACTTCGTGTAGAATGGCCCGATCTCTTCCAAATTTGAACCACTGATTCACAACTAGTTGATGAGCTTACAGTAAAAATTTGAGAATATTTGATGCTCTTTTCGGAAAGTTACAGCGAGTTGAATATTTTTTGAAAAGTGAAAGTTTTACCTGTCCCAGTTATTTTGAGTATTCCCTGTATGTTCAGATAGAAGCTCATACCTGAGCAAAATTTTCAAATTGAAAAAAGGTTACGTCAACGTGATTCGTGCGTTGAGTTGGGAATGCTCTATTCTTTTCTGATAAGAATGGACAATAAACTCAAAAATAGAATCACATTTTTATCAAACGTTTCACTTCCATAAACCAGCATTTTATTTCCATCCTTGGTATTCACCACTCACATTCCCTTCCCAGGAATATACCCCATCAGTTTATCGAGAATCGTCTGTGCACTTGTCACAGAATTCCCCCCGGCGGCGGTACGGCACGGCTTCGCTGTTATTATTGTTGCTGGAAAATTTAATTTTCCATCACAAAACAAATTCAATAAACAAAACACCTGCGGGAGTCTTTTCATTCAGCCAGCTCTATAGTCGAGACGAGATATGATGAAACATACCGAGTGAAAGGACGACACGCATACCTACCTACCAATCCTAAACCCCTTAGCTTAGACCAAGCCCACTCGTGGGCTTAATACTACACACGCAACAGCACGTCGTTCGTTTCCATGTGAGTAAAATGATGATCGGTCGCCTTTGCGCACCGGTGGTCTCTATTCTATCCGTTTCATCGGTTTTTTGCACTTCTGTAAATCATCGCAATATTTTGTGTATTTCTATGGTGTTATTGCAAATCTTATTCAGTATAATAATCTGTGCTCATATTTTGAAAGAAGGGGTTTTGGATAAGGCTGAAAACAGTTAGTAAAAATTGAACTCACATAAATAATTCCCTAGGAGATTTGTACTAGTTTTGGTGCGTTTAAAGATATTATTTTCTCAATAATGTATGATTGTATTTAATCTCGGAATTCAAGCAATCTTTTTTGCCTTTCTCGTACACCAAGGTGTACCGAAAGGCTATATGTTCACTCCAAAAATAAAATTTTGATAGAACCCCCGGAGGGCCAAGTCTTATATACTATTCGACTCAGCTCGACGAGTTGAGATGATGTCTGTGGGTGTGTGTATGTGTGTGTGTATGTATGTATGTGTGTGTGTGTGTGCGTGTGTATGTGTGTATGTGTACAAAAATGTCACCTCACTTTTGAATAGTAAATATCATCCGATTTCAACGCTATTGGTTTCAATCGACGCGGAATATTGTCCCATTGTTTCCTTTTGAAAATGGTTTGAATCGGTCCAGCCGTTCCGGAGCTACGGCCATTCAGGTGTTCTGGACCGGTACCCCAGAAAGGGGCCAGATATGAAATTGCAACAAACCCATGCATGCGACCCATCAAACCACGGCATTTTCGATTAGCTGATGAACAGTAAGCAGGAAAAAAGTCGCAGACTATACCTGAACCGGTAGCGTTTCGGAACCGGTTCCGGGTTTTCCGCCGGAAGTGGCCAAATATAAAAGTGAACCAAACCCATGCATGCGACACATCAAATCGCAGCTTTTTCTATAACCTGATTAACGGTAGACAGGAAAGTAGTCTCAGACCATATCTAAACCGGTAGCATACCGGAACCGGTTCCGGGTGTCCCGTCGGAAGTGGCCAAATATAAAAGTGAAACAAACCCATGCACGCGACACATCAAATCACCGTTATTTTTGTAACCTGATGAATGGTAAACAGGAAAATAGTCTCAGATCATATCTGATCCGGTAGTGTTCCGGAACCGGTTCCGGGTATCCCAACGGAAGTTGCCAAATATAAAAGTGAACCAAGTCCATGCATGCAACACATCAAATCGGAGCTTTTTCTATAACCTAATGAACGGTAAATAGGAAAATAGTCGCAGGCTATATCTGAACCGCTAGTCCCGCCGAAATTGACCAAATATAAAAGTGAACCAATTCCATGCATGCGACACATCAAATCACCGCTATTTATATATCTGATCCGGTAGTATTCCGGAACCGGTTCCGGGTGTCCCGCCGGAAGTGGTCAAATATAAAAGTGAACCAAACCCATGCATGTAACACATCAAATCGCCGGTTTTTCTATAACCTGAGGAACGGTAAGCAGGAAAATAGTCTCAGATCATATCAGAATCGGTAGCATCCCGGAACCGATTCCTGGTGTCCCGCCGGAAGTGGCCTAATTCATACATGCGACACATCAAATCGTGGCCTTTTCGATAACTTGTACGATCAGCAAGAAAATGAGCTAAGCCCACATTAGAAACTACTGATAGTGTTCCGGAATCGGTTCGAGGTGTCTCGCTGAAAGTGGCCGAATGTAAAAGAGAACCAAAAAAATATTCGCGACACATCAAATGGCTTTTAAGGTATCCGGATGAACAATTACCAAGAAAAAATATCTCACATCATGCTTGGGAAAACGAGTAGTGTCCCGGAATCGGTTCCCGGTATCCCTCCGGATGTGGTCAAATGTAGAAGGGAATTGAACTCCATGCATACGCTTCATCAAATCGCGGTTTTTTCGATAAGCTGATGAACGGTTTTCAAGAAAATCAGCTCAGATTACGTTAGAGACTACCGGTAGCGTTCCACAACCGGTTTCAGGTGTCCCGCCGGAATTGGTCAAATGTAAAAATGAACCATGTAAATTTTCCGAAACCGGTTAAGGGTGTCCCACTGGAGGTGGACATGTATAAAATTGCATCAAACCCATGCTTGCGGTACATCAAATCGCTTTTTTGTCAGTAACCTGATGCATGGATAATAAGAAAATAGGCACAGTCCACCGAAATTACTACCGGTAGTATTTTTAGTTCCGGGTAACCTGATTAACAGTTTTCATAAACTCAGACCACATTTAAATATACCGGTAGTGTTCCGGAATCATTTCCGGGGGTCTCGTACGCAATACAAAATAGACTCAGACTACATAAGAGGCCACAGGTGGTGTTGCAGAAGCAACGTTGGGTTCTTCAGCGGAATTACGAAAATGAACTCAATCAATGCAAGCGATGGATATGTGTAAGAGAACCAAAAACCTATAAAAAAACTAAAGTGATCTCATCAAATCACACCATTTTAGATTCCTGAGACGTTAATTTACAGTAGGATGGCCCTAATAAAAATGAATTATACACGGCTGATAGGGTGAATGATTGTATCATTCCCTGAATGATGAAGATGATAGCCTGAAAGGGTTGTTAAGCACGTTGTATTATTATATTATATTATATTATATTATATTATATTATATTATATTATATTATATTATATTATATTATATTATATTATATTATATTATATTATATTATATTATATTATATTATATTATATTATATTATATTATATTATATTATATTATATTATATTATATTATATTATATTATATTATATTATATTATATTATATTATATTATATTATATTATATTATATTATATTATATTATATTATATTATATTATATTATATTATATTATATTATATTATATTATATTATATTATATTATATTATATTATATTATATTATATTATATTATATTATATTATATTATATTATATTATATTATATTATATTATATTATATTATATTATATTATATTATATTATATTATATTGTATTATATTATATTATATTATATTATATTATATTATATTATATTTTTCTATTAGGGGGGTCAATGTTGTATAGAAAAATTAAAATTTAAGCGCATCAGCCCCGAACATTCTTTTAAATTTTTATTTGCGTCTAAAATTACTGCGCAAAATTTTGATGTGACTGGAGGGCGAGCTCTGTAATGTGGTTGATATTTGAATGTGATAAAGCATTGGCAATTCAAATTACTTCATAACGAATTTTACATGAATCTTGTATCCAATGATAATAAAATATAGCATAAAGTGTGCAGATAAAACTTTGTCAAAGTGATCTCCGTGAAAAAAGTTTAATCTTGGCTAGTAATTGTCATCTTGGTATGAAACAGTTTCCAGTGAAGGTGGTCATGCAGTCAAGTGAAAGGGCTGATACTTTCTGCTCTGCCCATACGTTAAACATAACGTCGGAATAAGTGCCCGAATCCGATGATGACTTCGATAAAATTCTTGATATTCTAAATAAAGTATTCTCAGGATTCAGAAATTCGTATGTGGTACAGTCCCAGATCGCTGTTATGAGCATTTCCTCCTTCTCGTTCATTACCAAAGCACAGAAATTTGGGGCTGATCACTGGCTCTAAGGCAAGATTGATTGCATCGACGGATAGATCATGAGTACATATTCGACGAGAAAGGCACTATCACCACTAGATGGATTAATCTGGGTTTTTAAATTATGTGTTTGTTGTTTACTGTATGACTTGTAGGTTGAATTTTTATCAAGAATAATAACCATCTCTTCGATATCAATGTTGCCTTTCTCGCAAGAAATTTATCTGAATTTGAGATTTTGAGCATCTTTTTTAATAATTAGGTTTATTGAATAATTACATCCCTTGCATTTCCAACACATTTATAACGCAGTTGTCTCCTTTACAACTTCGCGTAGGTCAAGATTCTTGAATCCTGGTCATAGTACAAGCTGTCTTCTAGCAGTCTGCGATAAGTTTGCGTAACCTTTTTTCATTAACGTGTATTTTAACATCAACTAATATACTCAGTCACAACCTTTTAGTTACAAAGCATCAATCGGAAATCTTAATATATATTGTGATCTTTTGGATGTTTGTATATGAATATTTTGTTGGAAGCAGATTCTATGCGCTTGAAGTAGACTGCGTATTTGTTAAAGTACATAATGAGCCCACTCTCCTTTTTGGCACTTCATACAACAATAATTGTTGTATTTTAACATCCAACACCTTGCTTTTTCTATAACGAGGAACCTACAATATGGCAGTCCTGCACACCGCCTATTTTAATTGATGAAACTTGGCAGCTCGACTACATTTTTTTAGATTATTATCGGTATGATTAAAGTTTGTTTTTACAAAAAAAAATACTGAAGTGTTTCTATGATATCTGAATTGAGTTAGGTACAGTCAAATCATCTTTGAAAAATCGTAACTACTCTTATCTAATCTTATACATACGCAGCCAATACGGAATCACCCAGGAATCACCCTGAAAAGTAATCGTGTTACTTCTCTTGTCAATATTGATGCTTGCAGCATATCATAGATATGACACATGCATCAAAGCGGCCAGGTCTACTGCGTTGTATTTACGCGCAAAGATGATTCTTCGAAATACTTGGAGTACAGAATATTTTCTTTCGGCAAGGTACTTCTCGAATTTACAGGGGAGGAAGGATGCGTGGACATATTGTACCAAACGATCCAGATAACATGTTGATGAATATGTTTTAAATATATGAAAAGGTGGATAAAAGAGCTGTGAATAAATGTGTAATATTGGAAAGATCTCCCCAATTGTTGGGTTGTTTTTGTAGATCTAATGTCGAACCTCCTATTATGTATGATAGGTGTTATTCGCATGGGGTCTTCGCAGATTTTTTTCTGCTTTGCCTTATTGTTTCTACAAGGGTGAAGTTACCCATTTCGCACACTTTCTTCCTAATGTCTCGTTTATTTAATTTATATTTTTAAATTTATATTTAATAAACCACCCACTGACAACCACCATTTTCAAAAACAGCAATCAAACCAAAACTCCTTTGCATTTTTCGAAATATTCACTACAAAACGAAAGGCGAGGCACAGCTCTTTCAAAGCGGGGGATCTCAGCCCGGAAAGTAAAAAAAGAAAACCTTGTGGTCACTTATTACCGTCAAATGGTATCTTTCCGGGTTAGAAAATACGCACATCTTCTCACCGGAATCTGCGACGGATGACGATAATTTTGGAACTTGTCGTAACGAACTTCGCGAGTTATTTATTTGGACATTTTTCTAAATGTGCGAAACCAAACTTTACTTGCTGCGTAGCAACCCCGTCTCAAACATGTACGTGTTAAAATAGCAAAACTCACTGAATCACTATATATTTCTTCAAATATTAGTTTCGAAACGATCGGCCGAATCAAAAACTAAAGGTGTGATTATGAACAATCGTATCTATTTTTATAAGAAAATCAATACATTTTCGTTATGCATGATCCTAAAATTGGCGAAGAAGGGAAAACTTTTTTCATAACAT